>NC_056731.1:1910782743-1911037743 GCF_019279795.1 Protopterus annectens
ATTGCACTAAGCATCAACTAAGTAATACATTTTTTTAAATTAATTAACTAAACATGATTTATGTTGCATTTCCTGGAGTTGCACTCAGGGCCTGATCAAGTACAATGCGACCTAGGGATCTAAACCTCACCACAACAATAAATAGGATGTGCTGGAGGGATAGATTCCTGTCCCAGAGACTTCCCATGCTTTGGAACATGATTCCAATCTACATTAGGCAGAGCTCCTCGCTAACACTCTTCAAATGAAAACTTGATGAGTGGATGGGAAACAGAAAGTTTACCCTGGGGATCAGTTCAGTGGCTCTGCTGGACAGAGGCACAGGGAACTAATATAAGGGGGCGGCGAAAGCCAACACATTCTGGCTAGGCTTATAAATGCCTTCAGGCAGATAGTCTAGTACCTACCTATGAACCTGTCTACAGCCCAGTGTTGGCTGGCCTGGACATTAGGTTAGAACAAGTTTAACTCTTACTGTTGCCTAATAATAAAATTGGTGCAGAACTGATACGTCTAGCAAATGGGAGATGGTTGTTGAGTTTCTGTTTGCATTACCGATGAAACAAGCTGAGCAGAGTACATTAGAGGTTGAATTTGAATTTAATTTCCTTTCCTTGTATGTGAAACAATGGTTCTTTTTCAGCATTACCAAAGAAGTGAAGCAATGAGAAGGGGGTGGGTGAGTGTGCATAAAATGCCCCAGTTATGGGACACTGTCTAGTTAAGTGACTTGCTTCCCAGACTCAAACCATGTGTTTAAGCTACGGCAAGCAAGACCCTTAATCCTCCATAACAACTACCAGGCTTCCTTTAAATATAACTTCTTTTTGGTAAATCAATGAGGTTTATAGTCTGTCAAAATCAGTCACAGAATTTCACAGTTTTGTAGTTCATAAAATACATGTTGATGCAAAACCTGTTCTGTTAATTTTAATATGTGATTTAGAGTTGTTTGTTCTTATCTGTCTTCATTGTTGCAGAACATCTCTGATTTTGACTCATATTTATTCTCTGTCCTTGAGCAAATCACTAAACAAGAGAGTGCTTTGAGGCAATTAGAAATTTGGGCTAGGCTGTTCAATGGTCTTGTGGTCTGCAAACCTAGTAACTATCGAAGAATTTGAGTAATAATGGTGCAAAGGAAGGAAAATGATTGTAGTAAACAGGAGCATCACCATATGAGCTATGTTCTTTGGACATGATCCTTGGTTTCCTTGCTGTGTTGAACGTTGACCATGTGTTTATTATTTAGCTGTGCATATATTAAACAGTGTGAAGCCTATGAGTTTAATGTTAATGTTTTAATTGTGAATACATTTTTAATTTAGCTTGTTTTTTTTTTTTTTTGCAAGCACAAAGGTGTGAAATATGGTGTGTTTGGGCTACAGCAGTTTGTCCAGCACTTAGTGCTGCTGAGTAAGGCTATGAGCTATTAAAAAGCTGCTTCCTGAAGTACATGGTTTGAGTCCCTCAGCTTTATTTGTCTACTGTGTTACTCTGCCAATTTACTTATAGTTTCATAGTTTAGTACTAGGCTATCTGCCCTGGGGCATTTGTAAGCCTAGACATAGTGATGTGGCTTTCGCCACCCCATGAAATGGTACAAAAATGTACAGAATAGATTTAGAATACTGTGCCTCTGTCTAGTAGTGACACAGTGAAGGTCCCCTTATATACTAGAATTAGTTTACTGTGCCCCTGTCTAGTAGTGACACAGAGGTGACCCCTGGGGTAAACTTATGATCTCCCATCCACACATCAAGATTTCTCTTGAAGAGAGTTAGTGAGGGGCTCTGCCTAACATGAACTGGGATTCTGTTCCAGAGCATGGGAAGCCTCTGGGTTATGAATCTGTCCCTCCAGCATGTCCTATTCATATTTGTGCCGAGGTTTAAGTCTTTAGCTCTCGTGGTTCTGATGGATTTGGATTTTTTGAGGTGGAGCATGTCCATCAGTTCCTGATTGGACATGGCCTTGTACGTCAGGCACAGATCACCTCTGAGCAGGCAGTATGCTACTGAAAAGAGCTGGAGTTTCTTTAGTCTGGCAGAATAAGACATATGTTGGAGACCCTTGATCCTCTTGGTGAGGTACTTTTGTGGTGTCTCCAGCTGTTGCAAATGCCGGGTGAGGTACATACCAAATGGGGCATTGTACTCAATCATGGGTCTGATGAGGGAGGAGTATAGGGGTACAATGACATCCTTGGATCTGGATGCGAATCCCTTCATGATAAGGTGTGCAAGGTAGAATGTCTTTCTAACCACTTTGGCAACGTGGGTGTCAAATGAGAGGTCGCTGTCGACTTGAGTCCCTAGGTCTCTGATTACTTTTTCCGTACTCAGTGGGTTGCTGTCTATGTGATAATTTGTGGGTACTTTGTTTTTCCCAAACTTCACCAGACAGTACTCCTGGGCTATTCCTGAAAAGGGACTCGTGTCCAGTGGGTTGTCCCAAACTGTTAGCAAATGCATTACACATTTATCTTTTGAATTCATGCATGCTTCACATAGACACTAATTAATACTTCACAATATGCTACTTGAGTATGAATCCCAGCATGTCTCTTGTAGTTTAGTGGGCTGCCAGATGCATTTCACTAAATATGAGTTTCAGGGGAAGATAAGTTTGCTGTTTCTCATGCCTAGTCTGTTTTCATTGTGAGTGTTTTGTTTAGGAAATGGCTATTAGTGATTTTCTGTAAAATTTGCAATACAAGTTTTAAATGAAATCTAAATCTCTGTGATAACTGTAAAAGTAAAGTAGAAATAGTATGTACACAGACAGGCTTCAACAGTGATTATGGTAAATGGGCAGAGATTGCCAAGTAGTGGGATATTGGTATAGCTGGCAGAGGCCAGATTCATTACTCCACGTATGGCTCCATTTGTCAATGATCTGGCCCTGACTCTGGGAATGTATACTGCAACAATAAAGCATTATTAACCATTCAATTAGGTCAGAACTGTAGAGAATGATGTCATATGGGATAATTATTCTTGATGACAGAGAAGACATAGGGAAATCAAAAATGAGAAGTAGGTGTCCTGAATAAGTCCCACCTCAAAAAAACAGTATGTTGATTTGACTTGTGTGTTGGGTTGTTGAACAAAAGCTAATGTAGCATTTATATTGTCTTTAATTGATTTACTTTATTCATTGCATTATACAATGAATTATTTCATTAATAGGCTTGGATTGTATGGTATAGTTAGATATTTTCACAGTACCTTCTTTACAGCTTCCAGCAACTGCAAAGGGGTTGACGTTTGTTATGTTATATAGTCTGCATTATGTGCAGTGATGGTAAGAACCATCTTGTCTTCAGCATCCATTATATTGTCATTGTTGCATATTTCTGTTATCAGCCTTCTCTACAAGATTGGATTATAAAGGATTTCAGCATTTAGTTAAAAACTGCTACTCTGGCAGTTAGTGTAGAGAACTAAAGCTCCATCATTTTTTATAATGCTTTGTGACTTATGTTTCCAATGCTTCTCAGCTACTTCCATAGTATAATGCTTGCACAATCCCCAATGCAACGGTCTTGCCACATTATTAAGCCTTTTAGTATACAGGCCTTCTGCCGTTAGTGTTTCACACCCAGCAGAAAGATATGCGACTGTTTCCAATTCTGTTTTGCAAAAGCTGTATTTGTCTGTTTCTCCAACATGTTCAATGGACTTTGTAAACCAACATGTACATAGTCCACTATCCTTGGCTGCAAATTTTAACCTTTCATCTTTTAGTTTAAATTCACCTCTCCTTCACCATTTCTGCATTAGATCCTCATCAACATGCGTTTGTTCCAGGAGTTTCCTGTACTTGCAGCTATATTTATGTATTTTCCACATTTCTTGCCTTGTCTTATCCTTCGCTTTAAATTCTTTCATTTGTTTTTTGGCACATTCAGTTGCCTGATATTTGTCTACTGATTTGATTTCCATTCCTGCTTGACACCGATATGCTTCTGTTAAACTAAGCAGGGAAGTCATTTTAGACTTGTTCTCCTCATGTTTTAAAACTTTCACTTTGGATCTTGTGAGGTCAGAAGATATGTATGCAGTTCTGCAGTTGCTGATCTATACATGTAATCAATTTCAAGGAGGTCCATGCCTCCTTCAAAATGGGGAGTATATAATTTTGGTATACACTGATTTTTATAAATCATTTGGTAAGCATGAAGCATTTTTCTTGTTTTCCTATCCAGTTGATCCAGTACCTTTTGGGGCCAGTCAATCACCCCAAAACTGTAAGTTAGAACAGGAAGAGCAAATTGGTTTATAGCTTGGACTTTTTTCCTTGATGTTAGGGCTGTTTTCAGTATTATATTTCATCTTCTAAAATATTCCTTACTAAGTTTAATTCACATTTGTTCATGTTTTATTGTTCAGCATCCATTATATAATCATTGTTGGATATTTCTGTTATCAGCCTCTTTTACAAGATCGGATTATAAAGGATTTCAGCATTTAGTTAAAAACTGCTACTCTGGCAGTTAGCACAAAGAACTAAAGTTCCAACTTGTTAATGAGCTGCTTCCCGTGGCAAGGGTACAGGGTTTGAATCAATCCATCTTCATTTACCTACTGTGTGATGTGTGTGGTACTGAACAAATCACTTAACCAGACAGTGCTTTGAAGTAATCGGGGATTTGGCCTAGGATCCTTAATGGTCTCTAGGACTGCATGCCTGGTAACTGTTAACTTGTTGTCATTGTTTGCTAACTATTCCCTGTTGCATAGCTGATATCTTTCAGGAAATGTTATGGCACTATCACCAGCACACCATTTTTGGTTAATATTTCTTATGCTGTCATAAATATTCTTCTGTTTAAACTGTGATACACATGGCTGAATTTTATGGTATGATGCAAGTGATCTTTATATGATTTCGTGTAGTTCACCCAAAGCTACCGATAAAGTATGTGTAATTTATTTCTTTATAGCAATACTGGGTGGCTATAACTGTTGGTAGGGTGGGGGCATCCTGTGAGTGAAAGTAGCTTATGCTTTTGTCATCTAGTCATTTTTAAACGGTCTTTAATCTGGGTTTGCAGGACTAGTGTGCATGTGTGCATGCATGTGTGAATTACATTGGAATACTTTGTCTAGTGTACATTTGTGTGAAACACATTTGAAATATGTGTTTTTTGTCATTGTTATTATTATTAGTTTTTTGACACAGACAACTGAGAAGGATGCAGTCAACAATGTTGCTTTATTTGCTGGGTTTGGGTTTGGGGGATGTCTGTGGATAAAAATGACTGACCCTGCTGAGATGATAAAGTTATTAGTCTGTATTTGCAGGACTAGTGTGCAATTGTGTAAAACAAATTGAAATATTTTACGGTGGCCATTTTTATTACAATCAGACAAGTGGTGTATATACAGTCAATAAAGCAGCCATAATTGATGAGCATGTATGTATATGGATTATAATTTCAGCAATATGAGTGGCCTTTTATGGTTGAAATGTTTTGAAATTGGTACTTTTATCTTTATTGGTTCATACATTTATTTCACTGCTTACTGGAAAAAAATGTTCAAAAATACAAATTTAAAGTTCTGTGTTCAGAAACATTTTAAAAACATTTAAAAAACAAATTTAAAACACACTCTTAAAGATCATGTCTAAAGGTGAGAAACAACCTTTTGTTTTTGTATAAAAGAAGATGCATGCAAACACTTTTTAATACAAAAACAACATATTGTTTCATACCATTAGGCATGATCTTTAAAAGTGTGTTTTAAATTTGTATTTTTACAATGTTTTTAAAACTTGCTTCTGAACATGAAGACTAAACGCACTGAGCCGTATTTACAGCATGAATATTCATGGGCGGGCAGGAGACACTTACATCACTTTGAGTTCCAACTCTAATTATACTGCATTAGCATAGGCAAGTAATTGTAAATTAGTTACGTAATCACCAAACTGTTAAATTAACATGACAATCCATCATAATTAGAACTGGAACCCAAAAGTGACATAAGTACCTCCTGCCCTTCCATGAATATTCATGCCATAAACACAGCTCAATATGTTTTGTCGTCTGTGTTTGGAAGAAATCTTTAAAATGTATAATTTTAATGGCTGTAAAACTCACTTTTCTTTTCATACAAAAAAATGTTTGCATGCATAAAGATGCATGCAAACACTTTTTTGTTTGAAAAGCAAAGTTCATTTCTTACCCTTTATTTAACAAATGTTGCTGTATTAAACAAGAAATATAATTTAAAGCACTCTGGAAGGTGAATCAAAGAGCACATACATTTATTCATGGCCCTAAAAATGCGTGCAGGGGCCCATGGTTTGAAAACAGCCTAGGGCCCAAGGTATACTTAATCCATCACTGGCCAGATATAATTTCAATTAATGTGTTAATGTATTTTCAAGGAATGTGAGTTTGAAAGGCATACAAGTTTATTGTTGCTTATGCTAGGTCTGTTTTCAATATGAAACACTTTTGTTTTGTTTAGCAAATAGCCGTCAGTGTTTGTACTATAAAATTTGAAATAAAATTTTTAATTAAATGCAAATCTCTGTAGTCATTGTGAAAGTAAAGAAGAAAGTAGTTTGCACACTGACAGCTTTGAGCAGTGTTTATGTTAAATGGGACAAAACAGCTAAGCAATGGGACACTGGAATGACAGCAGGAGTGGGGTCTGGTCCATTAGCCTACCTCAGACTCTGTTTGACCTGTCTATCTGCCTCACTTTTATCTATGCTCTGATACTACCCAGCTGCCCCTGTGTATCTCCCTCCCTTTCTTTTATCACCCCTTGCCTGTCCTAACTTCCTGCCCCCTTCCCACCTCTAAAGCCTGTTATTTTCACCCTAGCAATCCCATTAGGCTTGCAATACCTTGGTCTGCTCACATAACAGCAAAAAAGTGACAGGCAGAATGCAATTCTTTCCATGGAACACGCATTTTCTTACAGTCTGAAAAAATCAGTCTTTAAAAAGTAGAAAATGTATGCATAATGTTAAAGCATCAAACATTTTGAAGGTCAGTAACGTCTTACACCTGTCATTAAATCACATTTACAAGCTTATGATATTTGATGCAGACATTCTTAGTGCAAAAACATGATACATCAGACTTTGCTTTAGCCCAAAGTAGAAATAGGAAACCAAATATGTGTTCTTCTCCTTTCAGATTTTCCCGGTTAGGGGTCGCCACAGCGGATCATCTGTCCAGTCATGATTGGCAGGGGAGTTTTACGTTGTCAGGTTGCCAGCCCGGCGCCCAACCTTCCACAGAAGACACACAGACACACACAGACACACACACACACACACACACACACACACACACACACACACACACACACCTAAGGCCAATTTAGTGTCCAATCCACCTACTTTATGTCTTTGAGATGTCGGAGGAAACCAGAGCACCCGGAGGAAACCCACACAACCACAGGGAGGACATGCAGACTCCGCACAGAAGGCACCCCAGCCGAGAATTAAACCGGAGAACCTCTTGCTGTGAGGTGGCAACGCTAACCACCGCGGCCACCCTAGGAAACCTATGATTAATTTGCATACCCAGAATACAGTGGTTTAGCACAGTCATAGCTTCATAGGCTTGTATTAGGAAATTGACAGTGTAGATCATTTGTGCTCTAACCACTGCAATCATCAGAAAAAGGCAGTGGTTAATGATCTTTTAAGCACTATTATTGATGAGGTAGTTCTTAAGAGGCACTCTGGTTGGTTTAAACCTTTGTTGGATGAAGAATCAATTACCCCTGACAACACTTATATACATGCCCCTGATGAGATTACTACACTTGTTGACAACAGTGTGAATTTTATACTGAAATGTAGCACACCTTATTTGTTAGAAACTGGACGATTAAGGAATATACTCACTAAGAACTGGTGTTTACTAACTGAAGATGTTTCAAGTCAGAAAGAGGTTGTCTGATGGCCCCAGTATGTTATGTGTTGAAAGTCAGTTAGAAGATATGCTATAGACCAAAAAACACAAAATGTTCTCAGATGTGGCCTAATCTGAAGAATTTATTAGAAAACACTAATGTTTATCACAGTGCCAGATGTGGTATGTTCAAATGTAGGTGCTGTAGAAGTTGCCATCTTATAAAGGTGTCAAATAGGTTCTGCATTTCTGACACCATTTATTATCTGAAAGGCAGATTTAATTGTGGAAGTGTTGGGGTTGTCTACATCGCCTTATGCCAATACTGTGCTGCATTTTATATTGATAAGACTGAGAGACATTTTAAGGAGAGAATTTATGAACACCAATATAGTATTGGCAGGCGTAATGGCAACAATGCTTTGGCAAGACATATCATGGACCATGAGGGTCACTCCTTTGAATACATGGTTATTGAACAGGTAACAAAAAACAGAGAGGTGACCCATGGCAATTAATTTTAGAAAGTAGTGAATTGTATTGGCAGTTGAAACTTAATGCTTCTGCCTATCCAGGTCTCAATGGGTATTGCTCTTTGAAGTCTATTTTAAAGTTACAAGCACTTCAAAGTTAAGTTTTGTTTGGGAGGCATTATTTTACAATTGGTGTATATAAACTATTCTTGTTTAACATTATAGCTTTATTCATAGTAGTATTGTACAAACAAGATAGTTTTATTTATATTTATTTTTTTATTAAGTATGGGATTGTTTATGATGCTGATGTCTTAACTGTTTGAGTGAACCAATGAGTTTGCTCAATGGTATTGGAACACATGCTTCTATTGACAATGGTTTATCTGCACAGCTTAATATTGATGACAACTTAAAAACATTCTATGTCAAGCTATATAAAGTTAAAAAACTACAGCTTGAAATACTATATCTTGAGGAATGTATTTCAAGATGTCAGATCCCCAAAGGACTACGCCAGTGGAGATTTCCTATGTGGGTGGTCCGTGATTCCCCTTTCCATCAAGAACTTTTAAACCTTTTTGATTCACAGGGATGTGAATTTTTGCAACTATTAGTCAGGAATTATAAATCCGAGCCTGATGTTTTAAAAGCAGAATTAATTGAGTTGGAATCTGTTGTAACAGGGGATACAGACTTCGGTAGATATAGATTTGACTACCAACGCATATATTCCAGCATTAACAGAGCCTTAATAAAGCTGAAGGGCACTAAAATCAAGAAATTAGAAAGAGATCACTTAGATTATCTTAATAGAAGGGCATATCTACTTCCTTCTAGTTCTATAGACTCTACCAGCACTAATAATTCTTTGAACACCCCTAACAGCCCTTTGGTTGCTTCCGGGACTGGAAACAACATGAATATTCATGAGAACGCTGTCCCTGATGTACGGCGTAGTAAACGGCTTTGTGAGTATTCTGTTAATGCTGGAAATGAAGGCTTTTCTGACAACAGTGGAAATCAGGGTTTTCAGAATCCTGTGAGACAGGATACTCAGTTTATGAACACTCGCCCTGTAACCAACAGATGACAGAAGAGGAACAACAGGAGGAGGCGGAGGTAGTGCATTGTGTAGATACTTCCACTACTAATTCCAATGCAGTTTTGAACAATGCATTACCTGGACTACTGATTGCAACAAATTCTTCAGATGACGTTAAAATATATAATTTCTCTTCCTATGTTCCCTCTCCTCAGCTTATTGACTTTAAGCTGTCAAATAGGTTCTGCATTTCTGACACCATTCATTATCTGAAAGGCAGATTTAATTGTGAAAGTGTTGGAGTTGTCTACATTGCCTTATGCCAATACTGTGCTGCATCTTATATTGGTAAGACAGCGACATCTTAAGGAGAGAATTTATGAACACCAATGCAGTATTGGCAGGTGTAATGGCAACAGTGTTTTGGCTGGACATATCATGGAACATGAGGGTCACTCCTTTGAATACATGGTTAT
Source organism: Protopterus annectens (assembly GCF_019279795.1). Lineage (NCBI taxonomy): Eukaryota > Metazoa > Chordata > Ceratodontiformes > Protopteridae > Protopterus > Protopterus annectens. The sequence continues at coordinate 1,910,792,626 of NC_056731.1, forward strand.
TGAGCAGGTAACAAAAAACAAGAGAGGTGGCCCATGGCAATTAATTTTAGAAAGTAGAGAACTGTATTGGCAGTTGAAATTTAATGCTTCTGCCTATCCAGGTCTCAATGAGTATTGCTCTTTGAAGTGTATTTTAAAGTTAAAAACACTTCAAAGATGAATAAGTTTTGTTTGGGAGGTATTATTTTACAATTGGTGTATATAAACTATTCTTGTTTAGCATTATAGCTTTATTCATAGTAGTATTGTAAAAACAACATATTTTTATTTATATTTATTTTTTATAAGTATGGGATTGTTTATGATGTCATTATTGCTGATGTCATTTCCTGCTGACATTATTACTGATGTCATTTCCTTTTAGAATATTTTAAATTGAATGTTTTACTGTTGTCCTGTGTCTAAACAAGTTGGATTACTTGTTCAATGAAAGTGCTTACATAAACTTTTTGGAGATTACCACTGGCCTTGTGTGTTCTTTCAATAAACATAATTAACAACATATTAAAAAACAATGTAATTCACCTTAGCTTGCACATTATTAACATAATGTACTAATAATACTGTTAAAATGTGACATCTAATATCTGAATATGAAATCTGAATAAATCTAAAACAATTTCACAAAGTTCATTCATCCAAAGAATAACTTATTAGCTTAAATGTAATGTCACTTTTGTTCTTTCATAGACAACTTATCTTGCCAACCCATCTTGTTTGATAAATCAGAAATTAAGATGTCTATATCTACAAACATAAACATATCACCTTTATGTTTTGCTAAATGTTTATATAAAGCATTAATTTCACAATGACATCAAATATCGCTTAAATGTTCAGAAGTCTTCAATTTTAACATCCTGCATTTTTTTCCACATTAAACACAGAACAGGAGTATATAGCCATATATACCACTGCATTCACTCAGATAAGTGAATAGAGGTCTGATAAGAACATCTAAGCTGCATTAACTGATATAAATTAGTATTTTAATCAAATATTTGCAAAAAGAAGAATTCATGTAAGGAGAACTAAAAGAGTCTTGTGTATTCTGAAAAAAAAATTATATTTAGCAGAAAAAATTAAAAAAAAATGTTATCACCCTCTAAAATGTCCCAGTATATTTTAATGATATCCATAAACATGTTTGTGTTACCTTAAGGAGAATAACAATAACCATACAGAATATTATATTCATAAAGTAGCAGAAAGTAAGAGCTAAATCAACAGAGGGATGGGGAAAGGAGATTCTGCTGATTGGGATGACTGTAATTAGCAATACATAGACTAGGCAAGAGGGGCTGGAATTTACTGGAAAAAACTAGCAAAAGAACCAAGATATTTGGAGAAAATAATTAGAAAGGGAAAAATAATAGAATGGGAAGAGGTCAAGAATTAATTTGGACTGCACACTAGAGACTGCCTTCCCTATCAAGGATTGATATCAGAGTATAGGCAAAGAAAAAGAAACAGGGGGATCCTAAGCAAAAGACCAGCACTGGTAGAGTTTTTAGGAGAATTTAGAACAGAAACTGCTGTTAAAAAGGGATAATTACTAGTGCATATAAAATAGTGCATGATATCTACAAGAATCAATCAGAGGATGTTAGAAAGGATTGGAAACAGAGGACTGCATAAGTATAGTTCCAAATATATAACAAAGTTTAGAAGTTTTAGGATCTTTGCTTGGAAGTATTTGCATAGGTATTTTTATACTACAAGTAGACTCCAAAGAATTTTTCCTGAGGTAGAGTGCAAATGTTGGAGATGTGACTGGAAAGAAAGAAGTAATTGGGAACATATTTTTGGGAGTGCAATGAGTTAGCAGACTTTAAAAAATCCCATCAGACTACTCTATCAGAAATATTGGATGAGCAAATTGGTGTAACAAAGGAAATTATTTCTTGAGCTGTGATACAGACTTGAAATTGCCTGACACAATAAAGCCATGTTGAGTCTAATTCTGGTGGCTGCCAAAAAGCAATTACTAGAAAATGGAAATCAAAGTCTAAACCAACTTACTAGAAGTAGTGAATATAATAACAGAGCTAAAACAGCTGGAAGTGGAACCTTTAGAAAGGGTAGGAGAAAAGTACATGGGGAAATGTGAATTGTAGGAACAATACATACAGAATAATGTTTTCCAGGAGGAATTAGGTTTAAATGAAAGCAGGATTTGAATAAGCTATCTGATATTTGACTGATGACTGGATAGATTATAAATAATGTATAATGTTTGCAACTAAAAATATGTCAGTATGGTTTGTTTTCATTTATATAAATGTATGATTACCTATATCATAAGTGATAATTTAATAAAGATGTTTCTTGTTTAAAAAAAATTGTGTTACCACTCTATATAGCAACCAAAGCCAAATCAAAGGCATTTATTTGATATCAGATTTATCCACTAGAAATCTAGAAGATCTAATACTTTAACTGCAATCTCTATGTAGGAATCTATGGCAAAGATCATCTGCTTTTGAGTTATAATCCATGTTAGTATATCAAATCTTTTTTTTATTAAAAATTGTGACTTGGGAATGTTTTTATTAACAACTTTAGGATGTCAATTGATGGCTTGAAACAAAGAGCTGTTGTGAAATAGTTTCAAATATAATGAAGTACTTAATGCACCATCCTCAGACTTTGATGCTAGTACACGAAATTGTATTCTCATAAGATTGATATTCAAAGGTGAATTGTATTCCATGCGCAAGAACTGATTAGAATTACATGCATCAGCTTTACTGTTTAGTTTGTGTCTATATTACTGACAGTGGATTCCTCCATTGATTGATTTACACTAACAAAAGTGTACATTTTGAGTGGTAACAGCTGAGGAACTTTGGACCTTTACTTTGAGTTCAGTGAAAGAAAACGATTATTTAAAGTGCTTGAAATGTGTAACTACAAGCATGTCTTGCCTTAACTGTAAATTATTACCTTACATCTAATTTTGATGATGTATTTAGTGAATTGAATTTTATTTTCAAAAAACTAAAAGGTGTGTTTTTTTTTTTTTGAAATAATTGTTTCAGTCATATAAAGCAATCAAAATCACACCAATGGATCATAGAGTACTCACTAAACCTATTGTTCTGAATCCATATTAATTTTTTTTCTTTAAAAAAATGTGATTAGTACAGAAAACTTCATCCATGATCTTTTAAACACCTATATTAAATTATCCCTTAAGACACAGGCAAAAATACATTAACAGAAACAAACCATATTAACATTATTTCCACTGACACACATTATGTATCACATATCTCTTCTTTTAATTTCTTTTCCTTGTAACTAGCAGCAGTCCCATATTACTTAAATTGCTGAATTCCTGCCTACACTTATACCTTACTACTCCTCCTGAACATTATTCTGCATTTATTGTTGCCACAATTTCCATTTATTTCTATGTAATCTGCCTCTTCCCTTTTTTTAAACATCTCTCTTCCGGTTCTTTTATCTCTTTTATAACATTTAATACTTTGAATACAGTTGGTTTAGATTTTTAGATTTTAATTTCCATTTTCTAGTAAATACTTTTTGGCAGCCAACATAATTAAAGTTAATAAGGCTTTACTATGTCTAGGCAATTCAGATCATGTGTCCCAACTCAAAAGAATCACTTCCTCAGTTACAGCCTTTTACTCACCCAATATTTATGACAGAGTACTCTGTAGGGAATTATTTACATCTGTCAGCTCATTACATTCCCAAAACATATGTTCATAGTTACCTCTTTCTTCCCTATCTCACCTCCAATATTTGCTATCTGCCTGAGGAGCAGTTCTTATTTAAAGTCTGCTTGGAGTATAAAAATACCTGTGCAAACACTTCCAAGCAAATATCCTAAACCTTCTGGACTTTGTTGCATGCTTGGAAGCCATACATATGTCTTCCCACTGTTCTCTTGTATATTGCTTTTCTAGTCTCTCCTCCCTATCTTTTCTAATCTCCTGTAATTGATTTATATAGCTATTGTGCAACATTTTATAAGTCATACTAACTATTCCTTTTTTAACAGCAGCTTCTATTCTAGATTCAGCAAAAATCTCTACCAGAGTAGATATTTCAATTAAGATTCCCGTCCCCTTTCCCTTTGCCTGTACTCTATTATCAATGCTTGGTAAGGAAGGCAGTCACTAGCATGCAGTCCAAACGTCTTTTTGGCCTCATCCCACTCTATTACCTTTCCTGCTTGAGTTATTTTTTCCCAATACCTTGGTTCCTTTGTCAGTTTTCTCCACTAAATTCCAGCCCTCTCTTACCTATTTTCTGTACCCCTACTTGCAGTCATCCCTATTGGCAAAATTTCACCATCCTTGTGTTGGCCTACTTCTTAAAATACTTTCTGCTACTTTATGAATATAATATTCTGAATGGCTGTCATTATTCTCATCAAGGATCTGCATCCAAAATCTCACTCTCTCTCTCTCTCTCTTTCTTAAACTTCCCCCTGTGTCATCATCCTCCCTTTCCATTTTGAATGATAATTTTCTGCTTATGTTATGTATATGAGCCTTACGTCTGTAGCTGTAAAATAATCATTCAAATCAGGTAATCCTTAACTACCTTGTTCTATTTTAGGGATCAAAATATCCCACTTAACTCTTGCCCTCTTCCACCTCCCAGATAAATTCCTTCAACTCTTTACTAATTATTGTCCATGACTTCTCCTCTGGTTGATAAAAATATGTGTACCCCCTGTATAAAAAGGGACTAAATACCTTTTCATTGCTTATACTCAGAATCAATAGCTTCCAGTTTCTCAGTTTTTGTACTGTCTTTTGTTTAGTCTGTATCCACATATCCTTAGCTACCATAACAGAAGCCTTTTTAATCCATACTCCTAAACACTGCATCTTATTGTGTCCTTATAAATATGGGTATTGCTGAACCATTTCATGTGTCTATGCATAATGTATGGCTATAGCCTTTGTTTTCTTCATTAATTTTATATCCTGAAAAGACTTGAAACTGTCTCAGAATATTCCTCAACAATAAAATGTCCTTTTCTGGATTTATCAGGTACAAAATAATATAATCTACAAAGTCAACTTTTCTTGAATACCATACCAATTATATCCTTGCATTTCTGAGCCCTTTATTTTCTTTGCCAATGGCTATAAATATAAAGCAAATGATAAAGGGGAAAGAGGACACCTCCACCTAGTTCCTCTGTTCAAACACAACTTATCAGAGTGGAACCACTCTCCTGTTTTAATTATTGCCTCTGATCTTTGATATAGCCTCCTAATTAACCTTATTATTGTATCAAGAAATGAAAATGCTTCTATTGGCCTACTCATAAAATCCCAGCTTACTCCGTTGCATGCTTGCTCTGCATCAAGACCCATTAACAACAGTGGTATTTTCTTACATTCTGCTTCCCTGTGGATCATCATTGTTCTATTAATGTTGTCAAATGGTTGCTTCTATTCCATAAAATCATATTGATCCATATCTATCAATTTTGGCAACAGCTTTGCCATTCTTTTAGTTAGGATAAACAGAAACACTTTATAATCATGGTTTAAAATTGAAATGGGTCTATACGAAGCTGGGTTTGATGGGTCTTTAATATAGGTTCATAGGTAGGTACTAGGCTACTGGCCCAAGGGCCTAAGTAAGCCTAGCCAACAAGGTTCCCTGGCTTACGCCACCCAAGAAAGTTAATTTCCTGTGCCCCTGTCGAGCAGAGCCACAGAAGTGATCCCCGGGGTGTATTTCCTATTTCCCATCCACTCATCAAGATTTTTCTTGAAGAATGCTAATGAGAAACTTTGCGTGACATAGATGGGTAGCTTGTTCCAGAGTATAGGAAGTCTCTGGGACAGGAATCTATCCCTCCAGCATGTCCTGTTTATTGTGGTGATAAGGTTTAGGTCCCTAGAGCATGTAGCTCAGAGAGATTGGGATTTCTTAAGGTGTAGCATGTCCAACAGCTCTGGGTTTAACATGGCTTTATATGTTAGGCAGAGATCTCCTCGGAGTAGGTGATATGCTACAGAGTAAAACTGGAGTTTTTTGAGATGGTCAGTGTAGGGCATCTGTTTGAGGCCAGTAATCCTCTTTGTGAAGTACTTCTGTGGCCTTTCCAGCTGCTGCAGATGTCTTGTAAGGTACATTCCAAAAGGGGCGTTGTACTCTATAATGGGTCTAGTGAGTGCCGAGTAGAGTGGAACAATAACCTCTTTTTCCCTGGATGAGAACCCTTTTCTGATGAGGTGTGCCACATACAAAGATTTCCCGACTACTGTGGCGATGTGATTATCAAAGGAGAGACTACTGTCCACCTGGGTCCCAAGGTCTCTTATCACACATTTGGCGTTAAGTAGACTGCCGTTTATGTGTGTAATTCATGGGTACATAGTTTTTACCAAAGGGGATGACAATGCCCTTTTTGGCATTGAACTTGAGGCCATGCCTCTGACACCAGGCATCTGTCTCAGTGAGGCCCTTCTGTAGGATGTCCACATCATTTGGGGACTTGACTATGGCTCCTAGTTTGCAGTCATCTGTGAACTTCATTAGCCAGAGGCCTTCTGTGTTAGCCTATACTTCAGAGAAGTAGATACTAAACAGGAGAGGTCCCAGGACTGAACCCTGTGGTACTCCACTTGTCACCAGTTTGAAGTCAGATTTGGAGTCTGCAACTTTTACAGTGTGGGTTCTGTCAGTGAGTCAGTTGGCAACCCATCTTGTGACATAGGGATTTATACCTAGTTTAGTGAGTTTAGCTATAATTCCAGAATGGGGGATGGTGTCGAACGCCTTGGCGAGGTCAAGATAGGCTGTGTGAACCACCTTACCCTCGTCTATGGCTTTGGTGATTGCCCCAAAGAAGTCAATCAGGTTCAGAAGGCATGATCTGCCTTTCACAAACCCGAACTGGGTGGGGTCCAGAGTTTGGAAGTTACCAATGTCTTTGTTTATGAGTTCCATGATGATACTTTCCATGGCCTTGCAGACCAGGCTCATCAGGCTAATAGGGTGATACTTCCCAGGATCAGTGCTGGCTCCCCCTTTGTGGAGTGGGATAACTGTTGCTGTGCACCATTCAGTGGGCACAAAGCCTGATGTGAGACTATGATTGAACGTGGTGCTTAGGTGGGGAGCCAGTTCGTTCTGAAGTTCATGTAAAACGCAGCCTGTGATGTCCAATCCCATGGATGCTGTGTTTTTGATTTTAGAGTGTGTAGCATTTACCTGCATAGATGTGATTACAGGGACTCTGCATTTTTCCTGTATAGATATGGGTCCTTTAGGGGGGTGAGAGGGGGGTAAAGTTAGCACTGAACCTATCTGCCAGGATGTTGGCAATATCAGTTGGTTCTGTAATTTTCGTGCCATTGTGCTGTAACTCAGAGCAGATCTGGGTGTTGCCATTGAGATTCTTGACATAGCTATAGAATGCTTTGTGGTTGCCCTTAGAATCAGTGGTGATTTTGTTTTAGTAGCTAGCTTTGGAGGATGTTATAAGGGATCTCAGCTTCTTACTGAGGCTGACCAAGCAGCTCCTCCAGTCATGGGATTTTACTTTCTTTTGCAACAGTTTCTTCCTTTTGTTGTAGAGTTTGTTTATGGCAGGGCACCACCAGATTGGCTTCCTTTTTTTGGAGGATAGCATCTTGGTTCTGTTTGGGATAGCACAGTCCATGCACTCGTGTAATGCATTTGTGTAGGATTCAGCAGTCGTAACTGTATTGTCCATCTGCATGGGTGTCACGAAGTATGCCACTTCTGTCTTACGAAGCATGAAGTTGGCTTTGGAGAAATCTTTTACAGTGGTTTCCTTAATGGTGGGTGAGGGCAGGATGTGGATATCTATTGTGATTAGCTTATGGTCGGATCTGACCAACGAGGAGTTGATTTCAGGTGTGGAACACCGGTCACTCATGTTGGTAATGACTAGGTCTAGGATATTGTTGCCCCTGGTGGGGGTGTGGATAAGTTGATTCAGAGCATTGGAATTTATGAATTCCAGAAAGCATTGAGTGAAGGAGTTGGTACATTGAGTTTTCCCAGTTAATGGTGGGGTAGATGAAATCGCTCATTATTAGGATGTTTGATTGAACCCTAATATTTTCCAGTATATCAAGAAAAGAGGAGTGGGAATCCTGGGGCATGGTGGGGGATCAGTAGCAAGCTACAATTTGGATTGCAGTTTTGCCCAGAGTTAATTGCACTTGGATAACCTCGGATGCATTATGCTGCGCAACTAGCCTGGAGGTGTGGATATCTTTAATGAATATAGACACACTTCCACCTTTGGTGTTCTGATCCAGGTTGGATGGCCGAAAAGTGTGGTATGAATTCTAGCCTGGTAATGCAGGGGTGCTCTCTAGAGCCTTGAACCAGGTCTCAGTCACTGCACATATATTAATGTTCTCCATTTTAAGGAGTGCCTCGAGTGAGTGCATTTTGAGATTTAGACTTCTAGCATTGAGTAGCATTACCCTCAGTTTTTGCTTGCCTGTTCCTGTTATGGTGGTGAATTTGTCATTTGAACCTTGCCTAAAAAAGGCACTATAGGGGCAGCAAGAGCCTTAGCCAGTATCCAGAATCCCAGGGGGGACAGGTGCAGGCCATCTCTGGCAAAGCATCGTGGTCTGTCGACCATGTCGTCCCAGGCAGACAGACACTGGATCCCCTTAGAATGTCATCAGAAGCTTAGCCAATTGTTGAAGTCAATCATTTTGTCCTTGTACTGCGGTATCATTTTGGGCGATGGCAGGATGCTACTCAGGGCTAGGGTCATACTTGCCTGGGCTACAAGACTGGAGAGCTCCTCCATGTCTCTTTTCATGTAGTCTAGGGAGGTATGTCTCAGGTCGTTCACACCAACATGGACAATAACAGAGTCATATTTGTACTTGTTGTGGAGTGACCTGAGTGCGTGGGTTATGTGGAAGATCCTGGCACCCAACAGGCAGCTGACAGTAACCTTCTCCTTGTTTAGCCTGGTGAGTAGGACATCAGTCTGCCTGACTGTAGAGTCACCTATGACTAGTGTGTTGGGTACATTGGTTTGCCTTATGGGCTGTGGTTTATTGGAACACTGAGTCTATGGGCTATGTGTCATTTAAGTTGTTTTGAGGGGTGGAGGGTTGCTTGTGTTTCTGCTTTGGAGGTCTCTGTTGCTTGAGCAGATTGTTATTGAGAGCCTCTGCGAATGTTTTTGTGTTTCTATGTGTGGATTTTGGTGGTGTAGGTGTAGTGGGACTATGTGATGAGTATGATGTGGTGCAAGTGTTTACCTTCTCCTCTTGACTGACAAGTTCAGTCTTGGTTGGAGAGAGCTTTACCTCCAGTTTGGCTAGATAAGTGCATCTCTCACAGGTTGTGGTGTTGGGTTAGCTAATACAGCCACTACAGCTTCCACTATGTTGATGTCCCCCCCCCTTTTAAAATACTGCTAAATAAAATCTTCCAAATCTTTAGCACTTTCTTCCTTCCTAACTTCCACAGAAATAACATCTGTTTCTAATGACTTTCCTGAAGACTGATTATACATCACAGTTTTTATCTCATCTCCTCCTTTCATAACTGCTAATTGTTGAGCTTCATCTACCTTTACCCTTGGCATAATTAAATCTTCCATACATATTTCCATTTGTGCTCTTTCTTTATTTTCACACTTCTCTGCATCATACAAGTTTTCAGAAAATTTACAAATTATCTCTAATACCTCTACAGTATCTCTGGTTATTTTTCTTGTTACAGGCTCCCTTAGTTTAGTATAAACACTTAAAATAAAAATTGAAAAGCAAACCAGAAACTTTGTAATGGCACAGTGGAATCGGGCACAAACTAAGCCCAATAAAAAAACAAGTATTTAAGTGCTTTTCGTTATTGTAGATACAGTAACTTCATCAGATAACATTTAATCAATTAAATCATGTACATCGTTCTACGTAGGCAAAACCGAACGTAGATTACGTGGCAGAATATACGAGCACATGTACGCTATTGATAGGAAAAAGATGGATAATGCCATGGATAGACACTCTCAAATGTATGAAGGGCACACTTTTTTCTTTTAAAGCAATTGATCAAGTACAAGTGGATGTAAGAGGAGGTCCAGTTTCATTACAACTTGAAGAGCTAGAACTATATTGGCAGTTAGTATTAAATGCCTTTAGTAACCCTGGAGTAAACGAGGCATGTAACATTTTGTGCCTGTTAAAACTTAAAAGTTTGAGGAGGTAAAATTAGTTTTAAACATCTAAAGAGAGTGAAAATGACAGTCAGCGTTGATGAATTACCTAGCCGTAAGTATAAGTTTGTTGTAGACAAATAGTTGTTAAATTGGTTAATACTGTCTAAAATGATTAGAGTTAAAAGTAGTGTAGTGATTACTTTTAAGATTTAAAGTTTAATTTAATTATGCTACAGCATTTGACAGTGATGTTTTGAGTTTTGTATCCCTTTAATTCTGTGTTTTGCATTGTGATTTTTTCAAATGCACTTTCCTGGTTGGCTTAACAATGTCGTATGATGTTTTAAAGACCTTATTTAAATGTGGTTAGAAAATTTTCAAATGTTATCTGATGAAGTTACTGTATCTACAATAATGAAAAGCACTTCATTAAATACTTGTTTTTTTTTTTTATTGTGCTTAGTTTGTGCCTGTTTCCACTGTGCCATTACAGAGTTTTTAGTATAAACATGTTCTACTTTCTGTTGTCTAAGATGTGCTAAGTTTTTGTGGTCTGCAGTTATCAAAAAAATTGTTGCTCAACAGCAATCTTTCTAAACTCATGCATATTATTCATGTACTCCCTTATTTTCTGTTTAGCAATCTGCATTTGTGCCTCTTCTAGTACTATGAGATTCCCCTCATTTTGCAATACTTTAAACCTTTGTAAGTCCCTTTTAGTAATTCCTATTACTCCTTAACCTTAACTCATTCTGTTTTATTTCTACCCTACTTTAAATTTCATTTTCATTTTATCCTACTTAGTAGGTACAACCTCTGAAGATATTTATATCCTCACTAATAACTCTTAAATAGTTTCCACTATCCATTCCTTAAATTCCTCTCTTTTTAACATGCAGGTAGGAAAGCACCAGCGTCTCACTTTTATTTCATTACCCTGCATTTATATCCTGGATTTAATTGGTTCATTATATGAAATAGTTATTGGATAGGTGTTGAGGTTTTCAATTAAATGTACATGTTCCTGTGAAATATTATTTATATCTAGTCTAGCCCAGTTATTGTACCTTGGGGAATAATATGTAAATTATGTTAGAGTTCTTACTACTGAATTTACATCTTCTATACCAAATATTTTTAGAAATTTCTTCAGAAATCTATCCTCTTTTGTTATATTTTAACCTTCTTGGTCCCCTAGTACATCCTCACTATTGCAAATCAAGTTTCAGTCCCCACCTATAAATAATATTCCCCCGCTGAAAAGATGATTATTTCTCCCAAACTTTTCTTAAGCTCCATAATAGCAGTTTTGTTGGAATAGAAATACATGCCACCTTAATCCTCCATCCTTACCAGTAGCCCAACCAACACATCTAACATTGTTTTTTCCACGTTTTCTACCACTATTGGAGCCCCTCTAGCAATTAGTAGAATTACTCCCCTTTTCCTTTGTCCCTGATATTCTGCTGAATATTTATCATGAAATCTTTTCTTCATTAATGTCACATGCTCACTTCTTTCCAAATGTGTTTCCTGTAGCATTGCTGTTTGCACTCTGCATTTCTTAATATAATTCTATACTCTCCCCTTTTTGTCTATACCTGTAAGGTCACTTATATTCCCAGATAAAATAGATAGTGTAGGCATGATAATAAAAAGCTGTTGTTTCCACTCATTATTCATGTCAGTTTTTTGACTATGTATTTCCAACTTTTATGTTACATGCAGACACTAATATTTGGCAGGGTGATCTTTTAGTTTCATAGGTTGTTATTAGGCTATGATCAATAGTGCCCTTATAAGCCTAGCTATGCACCCAAAACCCATTTGTGTACAGAGCACCACAGGTGTCTGTACAAGAGCATGTTAGTAGGGAGGTAACTAAGGGAATTGTAGGGGGGTGTTAGGATAATACTTTTCTTATTAATGGTCTTTGTCCATAAGGAACATGGGGTCCAGACCAGGGCTAAATTTATGATTTCCCATACAGTTGTAAAGGTTTCATTTGAATTGGGTCAGGGAATAAACTCTGTTTTACATGGATGAGGAGTCTATTCCACAGTGCAGGGATGCTTTGGGACATAACATCTGTCTCTCCAGCATGTTCTGTTTATGTTACAAGTGAAGTTCAGATCCCTGGATCAAGAGTTTCTGGTTATGTTTGTTTTGCACATGTGCAACAGATCTATCAGGGCTGGGTCTGAGGAGACCCTGTAATCCAGGCAAAGATACTCTCTCGGCAGCCTGTAGGAGACTGAATACAAAGACAGAGCTTTTAGGCAATCAATGTAGGACAGGGGATTCATGCCCTGAATTCTCCTGGTGAGACACCTTTGTGGACATTCCTACTGTTGCAAATGCTTGATTAGGTACATGCCAAAGGGGGGCATTGAACTCAATGATAGGTCTGGTAAGAGCTAAGTAGAATGGTACTATAACTTCCTTCGACCTAGATGTCATACCCTTACCTGTAAGTTGGCTGACATAGAACTATTTTCTATCTTAGCTATGTGTAGGTCAAAAAACAGATTGCTGTCTACATATGTTTCCAGATTCCTTACTACTGGGTCAACTCAAAGGAGTGTTTTATCGATGGAGTAATTAACTTGGGTTGACAGTTTCCAAAAGAGCATTATAATGTTTTTTTTTCTGTGGTTATAATGTATTTTTTATCACTGAGTTTTAGGCCATTGCTTTGGCAACAGTTATTTGTCTGTATTAAACCCTCTTGCAAGATGTTGGTGTCTTGGGGGAATCTATAATTACTCCCAATTTACAGTCATCTGTGAACTTGGTGAGCCAGAGGCCTTGAATATTAGCCTTGACTTCTGAGAAGAAGATGTCAAACAGGAGCGGGCCCAACACACAGCCCTGGGGTACTCTGTTGGTGATTTGTCTCTTGATGGAGGTGGTCTAATCAATCCTGACTTCTTGGGCCATGTCTGTGAGACATCTGTCAAACCAGTGAGTTATGCAGGGATTTATGGCTAACTCAGATAGCTTATAAAGAATGCCTGAGACAAGTATTGTACTGAATGCCTTGGCCAGGTCAAGATACAAAGTATGCACTGTTTTACCCTCATCCATTGCCATGGTGACCCTTTCAAAGAAGTATACCAGGTTAAGTAGGCATGAACTTAATAAAGCCAAATTGGGCTAGGTCTAGTGTCTGTAGGTTGCCAATTACCTTTTTTATCATTTCCATGAACATTTGTTTCATGGCTTTGCATATTAGGCTTATCAGACCGATGGGTCTGTAGATCCCTGGGTTGGCTGATGGTCCATTCTTGTGGTGGGAATGACTGTTGTGGCCCTTCCTTCCCTTGAGATGTAGCCAGTTTTGAGGCTATAGTTGAAGAATGCCTCAATTGGTCCTGTTGTCTTATTTTAGACTGTTCAGGAGGCAACTGAGGATGCTGTTGGGGCCCATACAGGTGGTATTCTTGGCTTTAGTAAGTGCAGCCAGCATCTTGTCCCTACTAATATTTGGGAAAAGTATTCTTGAGGGGATTTCTCCAGGTGGACCTGGGGGTGTTGGGGGAAAAGTTTGAGCTGAATTTATCAGCCAGTAGATTTGCTATGTCACCATGATCGGTGAAGGTGGTACCATTCACCACCAGTTCAGCACACTGTTGTGTGGTATCTTTAAGGTTCAAAACATAGCTGAAGAAGGCTGTGTGATTGTTGCTAGCCTGTGTGGCTATCCTGACTTTGTAGATGGCCTTGTTAGACTTCATTAGTTTCTTGTTTAGTTGTATAATAGAACACTTGCCTTTTATGGAATTGGTCTTCCTGATTTTGGCAATGAGTTTTCTTATTTTATTATCTACCCTGTTTAGGTGATGATTCCATAAACTGGGTTTGTTTTTAATGTTTGTTCTTCAGTTTACTTTTGGTAGGTTTGACAGGAATTCAAATGTTTGTATAGGGCCTCTGAATAATTTTGCTTAGATAGCTGTCATCTCAAACTTGAAGGAGCCTTGAATTTTGATAAACTGTCACTTAATAGATATATGTATGATATAGTTTGTCTTAGAATAGTCCCTAACTGTTACTTGTTTAGCTGAGTTTTCTGGCTTGATTTTCACTTCAAATGAGAAAGATGTCTGATCTAGCCTCACTAGTGAGGATGTGACACAGGTGGGGGTGTAATGTTCTCCCATATTGGTGAGTAACAGATCCACTATGTTTGGTCCTCTGGTTGGAGCATGCACTATCTGTTCCAGGGTGTTTGTGTAAAAAAACAAAACAAAAAAAAAAAAAAAAACACAAAGCCTTTTGCCTGTGAGTTTGAGGCAGTATACATTTCTCAGTCTATAGAGGGATAGTTAAGGTCACCCATGAAAAGGGTGTTTGCTTGGATAGTAAGCATACCTCTCAACCTCATAGAGCAAGAAATCTGTACAGAGCAGTAAATAAAAGTGGGACAAAGACCCAAAAATAGGGACCATTTTTAAATATTGATCTTAGAAATTTGATAGAATTACAGTTTTTGCATTAGCATGACTTTTCTGAAGGGTTTGAAGTCTGAAACTAAAATGTCTGTCATTATTTTCTAACTTCAATCTTTAATGATTTGCCACTAATTTGCCAGAAAACCACAATTTTTTAAAAAATGGTTCAAAAATATGAGGCAAAAATCTGGACATTCTGTGAAAATCTGTACAGTTGAGACATATGACAGTAAGTGTGTCTAGCAGGTTTAGGTGAGAGTAGTGAGACTCTAAGGGCATATATATAGTGACATGTAGCTAGCCATGATATGGTGAGAGCCTTTATCTGTGGTGACTTGAACATGGATGAGCTTCATGGTACCATCCTGTTTAACCATCCTGGAGGTATATTTGTTGCTAACATAGATTTATACAGTTGTTTTTCTCATCTCCATTTGAATCTGCCACATTTTCAAGACTTTTTGTTTTAATGAAATCCCTCAGACAAACAAACTACAGCTATACATTTTGAAAACACTCCTTCCCCTATCAACTTAGAACAAACACACAAAACTATGCACATCTTCAAAAAATGAAGTTTAACCCTCCAGATAGGAACATTTGCCCAAAATCAACAACTACAGTCATAGGTATTACCTAATCTAAAATTAAGGTTACTCATCCTAAAACACATGCTACAACCTGTGTTCCCACATACACTGATTGCTGTCTGTTCATTTCTTATCTCTATTCCTTTCCCAGCTATGAAAAACAGCTTGTATGGTTTCAAAAACATTAACTTTTAGCCCTAAGAAAAAATGCACTGACTATATTTAAATATAAAAAAATTGCACACTGTTCTGTTAAATGCATTTGTTAGAGGGGCTGTTATCTCTTATTCACTTCCCATAATTTCAGACTTTATTTTCACTGAACTGTTTGTCATTGTACCTTTACATTTTGCATTTCCCTCAGCAAAGAATGCTCAGAACACTCAGGATTAATTACTTGCAACTGCAGACACCTCAACTCCATGTAAAAGTAGTCAGCATTGAAGCTTTGCAAATTTCACTCAAAACAGAACATATGGCTGTCTACAGCTGCAGACCTTTTCACTCCACTGAAAATTTGCTAATGAAAAAAAAGTTAATATATTTGCAAGTGTAAGAAACTTGGCATCTTCATGTCCGTCATCATTTTGTCTTGTTTTTCAAGCCTACTTGCTAACAAAATAAAATTTCAGAGCTTAAACCAAGGGCATTCTTCTAGACAGTTACCCTTGGAAAAATAAAAATACTTTAATGCTTCATATGATATAATCAGTGCATTTATATACGCCACCACACTCCAGCAGTCAAAGATCACAGCATATTAACATTAAACTTGCTTTGTCTAGCCTTTCTTCTCTTGTTATATTGCAAAGCCTATAATTCTTACAAGTCAAAAAGTGCTGATTTATTTTAATACATTTAACACATATAACAGTCACTGAAGAAACTTCCCCATATTTAAAATACCCATGACAACACACACCATACAAAACTGCATTATTATATCTAAACCACACAAAACTGCATTATTATATCTAACATGTAGCTTATAGCATTAAATGTTTTATACAAATGGTAACAGGAAAACAGGAAAAATTGTTTTACTTAAAGTTATTTTCCCTTTTATTGTCCTTCTAAACATTAATGATATAAAGTGGGGGGTATGTGCTTTACAGTCCACCCACAAGTTTAACAAAGTCCAGTCTTTCACAGCCCCTTTTTCTTGCAAAGCCATATTTCACAAATGTGGTCAGTCCTTTATAGTCTCCCATTTATCCACTGATTTCAGTTTGCTGGTGTTCTTCCTGTTTATCTCCATCGCCAAACACCAGGCTCTATTTCAAGTCCAAGGTACTCCTGATTCTTGTAGCCAACTCCTATGCTTTTTATGTCTCTCATTTTCCTTTGGAACATTTGAAAAGGCTTCACTGGCAAAGTCTCTACGAGCTTTATTACAAGTAGAATGAGAATCATAGTCCCCTTCTGTTTGCTGGATAAACATTTATTTCCTCCTTAGCATGTTCTGCACCAAAAATGTCTATGAACCTCCAGGAAAAAAATATTCTGAAAACAGCTAAATACAGCACGCTGAATCTTATTACACCTGATACTCAACATTCCCTGATTGCTGGGATAAATTTGCTTCTCTTCTTCTTCTTGGTGTACAGTGAATAATCATTTTCCACAAACACTCTGCTGCCTCCAATTTTAATACTTTCCCCCTCAGCCACAATTTTGTCAGGAGCAATTATTTTTGCTGGTATGACTGCATCTTTACTAACAGAGGTCCTGGATGCTTTCTCAAGTCAGGGTTTGGAGTATACACTTGATCTGCTCTTTCAATTAACAAATCCTGCTGTGGAATACTAGTCCAGTTGCTTAACTGTGCTTTCATAAAATCAATGCAGTCTGTTCCGTCCAGTTTCACTGGTAAAGCTATGAATCTCAGATTTTTCTTTGTGGACTCTGTTTTCTAACTCTACCATTTTTTGAAAAACCTCTCTATGAGAAGATTCATATCTAGCCAGCCTTTTCTTCATTTCAGTATCTGATTTTGCACTTTTGTCAGTTCATCTGCATAGCTGCTTTAAGCCTCTTCTATTTCTTTCCTGCCCTTTGTTATCTGAGTTGCTATATTCCTTCAATGTCTTGTTTATTTTAATCACCTCTGAGTACATTTATGTTTCCCTGTAAATTACTTAAAGCCATATCTTTTACCAAAGCTGAAGCTTGAACTACTTTTCACTAAGTAGCTGCAGAATTCTTCCCAAATAGTGTTTTCTCTTCACCTTTTAATTTTTTTTCAGGTTCTTTAAATTTCTTCTTTGCTGCAATTCATGCAGTGTTCTTACAAGCCAATAACTAAATTTTACTCAAGCTGACAATATCACTGGCTGTTATTTCCTCAGCTTCTTTTTGCATACTGGGAGAGTTGAAATTAAGTTCTGAGTAGAGTGCAGTCATATTGGAAGTCTTGCATCCATGATGTTTCTGCATACATTGATTGAGTTCTATGATAGGCAGATAACTAGCTATGAAAAGAATGTCAGCAAGTTGCTTTCTGTAGTGGCTCAATTTCAAAATGAAAAATAACATACTGTCTACAAAATTAAATATGTGCAAGCAACAGCAGTACTAGAAGTTGAACTTAAACTAAACAAGATTATAAAATATAAAAGGCATTTATCAAACTATAAACTAGACAGACAGTTCCCTTGACATCAATATAATATAATCATTAGACACTTAACTTCATCTTTTGAGTAAAAAAGGTAAATACAAAGGAAATGCCAGCCTGGTTCTGCCCATCATTCTATCTTGAGGAATTATTCTTCAGAGAACGTCACCATAGATGAGGCTTCATCACTACATGTACAAATGGGATATAGGACTGTTATCTCCAGTCAAAATATATAATTCAGCTGCATCCTCTGTCCCTTTACTTGGAAATGCAGAGTGAGTTGAAAATATGGCAGGAAGTTGAGAAATGCAAATAGGATGTGAAGCAAGAAATGAAAACTTAGTGCATAGCATTTAATTGTGTATCTTGTTAGATAATGCATTATCATTGCTAAATAAAGGTTTGAATTCTATACCATGATTTCATGTATCTGAATATTAATTTACTTCTGATATCAAACCATTTTGTAGAAAATTAAACTTGAAATTATTTTTTTTGCTAAAAACAGAGATGCACCTATCACTGATGTATTGAATTTTAGACTGAAAGGGACAAAATCTACATTTAACACACCTCCTAATAAAAAAGGTTTTTACTTTTGAGAGAGTTGCACTACATGATTTGCATTTAGAATCCAATAAATATTCAAATATATTTATGGATAATTTAAACAGCAATAAACATCAAGGCTTACAAAATTTACTTAGCAGTAGAGACATCCTGATTTGTAAGGCTAACAAAGGTAGTAGTATTGTGGTGTGGAATGTTAATGATTATAAAAAAAATACTTCTTAATTAAGTGATGCTAGATATCATGAGATGGTCTTAGAGTCTACAAAAACATTTGAAAAGATAATTGATAATTTTTTGTGAACAGGCATGGAGGGTATCATAACTGACAACATGGGTATAGGATTAATTATTTCAGACCCCAAAAGCTCAGTTTTTGTATATTATCCTCAAAATAAATAAGGATACAATAAAACATCATGGTAGACTTATAGTAACAGGAAACTATTCACTTGCAGAACCATTATTGGAGTATTTGGCATTTTACTTAACCCCTTTCTAAGATATGGTAGGCATAATTAAAGACACTACCCAACTTCTTACAAATTGAAGAGATATGGCTGTTGTGCACTTTGGATACAAAATCCTATTACACTAGATAGCACACTATGCAGGTTTTAGATGCACTCATATACTGCTTAAAAATAATTGGCATGACTTCCAAGATGGCTGCACACTCATCAACAGCTTAATTTCAGCTCTCCCAGTGTGAAAACAGAAACCGAGAAATAAATAACACCTGGTGAAATAGTCATTTTGAGTAAAATTCAGTTCCTGGTTACTAAGTGTAGTGCCAGGATGCAACCAAAAAAGAAACATAGAGAACCCGAAAGAAAATCAAGATGAAAAGGTGAAGAAAAAACACTGTCTGGGAAGAATTCTGCAGCTGTTTAACAAAAAGCAGTTTAAGGATCACCTTTAGTAAAAGAGATACCTTCAAGTGATTTAGAGGAAAATATAAATCAAATGTATTCAGGGGTGAGACATTGAAGGAATGTAATAACTCAAATAACAAAAGGCAGAAAAAATAGAAAAAGCTTTAAATAGTTATTCAGATGAACTGACAAAACTGCAAATTCAGATGTTGAAATGAAGAAAGGCTGGATGAGTATGAAGTTTTTCAAGCAGAGCTGTTTAAAAAAAATGGTAGAGTTAGAAGATGGACCACACATGCAAACCTGTGATTTCCTGCTCTGCCAGTAAAACTGGAAGTAACAAACAGAATTCATTTTATGACACCACAAATAAGCAACTAGACTGGTATTCCAAAGCAAGATTTGTTAATTGAAAGGGCACATTGAGTGCTAGCTCAAAACCTGGCCACGAGAAAGCAGCCAAGAGCTATATTAGTAAAGATGCAATCATACCAGCAGAAATAACTGATTGTGTCAAAACTGTGGCAGAAGGGAAAAACATTAAAAATTGGAGATAGGGTACTTCTGGAAAATGAGTATTCACTGTACATCAGGCAGAAATGAAGCAAATTTATCCCAGTGATCAGTGAATGTCAAGAGGTAAGTATGAGATTCAAGCTGCTGTATCTAGCTGTCTTCAGAATATTTTTTCCTGGAGGATCAATGACAATTTTGGATGCAGATCAGGCTAAGGAAATAGAATTTTTTATCCAACAAAAACTGAGCCAACAAACAGAAGGGGAGTCTGCTTCTCATTCATCTGATAAGAAAGCTCATAGAGAGGCAGTGAAACCGTTTCCAATATTTCAGAGAGAAATTATTGATAGACATAAAAAATAGGAGTTGATCAGGAGTACCATGGACATAAACTAGAGTCTTGCTATGGGAAATGGAAATGAACAGTATGAAGATGAACAACACTGAAATCAGTGAATAAAAGGGAGACTATAAAGCATCAATCACATTTGTGAAATATGGCTATGCAAGAAAGTGGCTGAGAAAGACTGGAGTTTTGTGGGTGAATTGTAAAGCACATACCAACTTTATATTATTAATGTTTAGAAAGACAATAAAAGGAAAAAAAATAACTAATTAAAAAAAAGTTCTTATTACAATTTGTATAAAATTTCATGATATAAACTTCATGTTATATAGTAAAGCAGATTTTATAGTGTGTATTTGGGCATTTTAAATGTGGAGGAGTATTTTCAGTGAATGTTATATATGTTAAAGATATTAAAGTAGAAAATGTTATATTTTTGGTTGTACGAAATATAGACTTTACAGTATAACAAGAGAAGAAAGGCTGGACAGAAGCAAGATTAAGTTAATATCTTGTGATCTTGGGATGGTATGGTGGAAGTGGGATATAAAAGTGCATTAATTATATTATATGTAGAATTAAGATCATTTCTCTTATTTGTACAAGGGTGGATGTCTAGATTAATGCCCTTGGCGTAAGTTGTAAACAAGTGTTTTTTTTTTTACTGCAAGCAAGTAGGCTTGAAAAAATAAGACAAAATAATGAAAGTCATGAAAAATGCATTTGCAAATATATCAGATTTTTTTCCATTAGTGAATTCTCTCTGAAGAAAGTCAAGAAGTCTGCAGTTGAAGGCAGTTGTACATTATGTTATGACTGAATTTTCTAAAGATTCATCTGTGTATCCCCAGAGATGTTGGCTGTTTTTCTCATTGCTGACAACTTTTACATGGAGACTAGCTGTCTACAGGCATAAGCAATTAATCTTGAGAGTTCTGATGATTCTTTGCTGAGGGGAATGCAAACTTTACACATAACTATGGCAAGTGGTTTAGTGAAATATACAGTTTGAAATTATGGGGAGTGAATAAGAGATAGCCTCCCTAGCAGCTTGGAAACTTTAATGTATTCAATAGAAACATTGACAATTTACTTTTATTTAAAGATGGCCACTGCACTTTTTTCTTACAGCTAAAAGTAAATGTTTTCTGAAAGCATACAAGCTGTGTTTCAGATCTGGTAGGGGATTAGAGATAAGAAAAGAACAGACACCAATCAGTGTAAGTGAGAGCACAGGCTATAGCATGTGATTTTAGAATGGGTAACCTTAATTGTAGGTTAGGTAATGTGTGGTTGCAGCTTGGGACAATTGTTCCTATTTGGAAGGTTAAACTTCATTCTTTTGAAGATGTACATATTTTTTGTGTTTGTTATAAGTTAAGAGGGAGTGGGGGTGTTCTGACAATGTATTTAGTTTTTTGTTTGAGGGTTTCATTAAAAACAATGTCTTAAAAATGTGACATAACTTCAAATGGAGATGAGAAGAAACAACTGTATAAAAGATCAGTGTGCAAGACATTAATGTGTGCATGTAAGACAAAAGTTAGAAATACACATTCAAAAAATATCATGTATGTTAGACTGGAATAATAGTTTTTTATCATAATGGCTATGCAATCCATATTATCTTGGAACATAAATGGTCTTACAGGTATAAACAGAAAGGAAACAGTATTGAAGTATAAGAAATGCAAAGTACAAACAACAATGCGGCAGGAGATGTATTTAGAAATAAATGAGCGAGTAAATTTGACAAAGGAAGTATTTCAGGATGGATATTCAGCAGAATAGCAGGGAGAAAGGAACAGGAGATCAATAATATTGATTGTTAAAAGGACTCCAATAGTGATAAAAGAAGGAAAAAGACAATAACGGTATATTTCTGGTAGCAAGTGGCTATTGGCATGGGAGGGAGATTATGCTGGCATGTATTTATATTCTTCCTAAAACTGACTAATATGGAGCTTAAGAAAATTTGGGTAGAAACAATCAGCTTTCCCAGGGAATATTACTTATAGGTGGGACTGGAACATCTTTTGCAATAATGAGGTTATACTGGGGACCTAGAAGGGAAAATAGAAAAAAAGAGGGTAGATTTTTGAAGAAATTTATAAAAATGTTTGATATGAAAGATGTGAATTCAGAAGTAGGAACTCTGAGAGAATTTACATATTATTCCACAAGGTACAATAATTATGCTAGACAGGTTAGAAATTATATTTCACAGGAGCATATGCATTTAACTGAAAGGTTAAACACCTATCCAATAACTATTTCAGATCATGTACTGATATAAAATTAAGATAACAATGCAGGGTAACTGCGTAAAATGAGACACTGATGCTTTCCCACCTACCTGTTAAAAAGACAGAAATTTGAGAAGTGGGTAGGGGAAAGATCAGCCTGCCAAACATTAATATATGAATGTAACACAAAAGCTGGAAATACACATTCAAAAAATGTCATGCATGCTGTCCATATTATCCTGGAAAATGAATGGCCTTGCAGGTATAGATAAAAAGTAAAGAGCATTGAATTATATTAAGAAATGCAGAGTGTAAATAGCAATGCTGCAGGAGACATACTTGGAAAGAAATGAGCATGTGAATTTGACAAATAGAGGATTTCAAAATGGATATTCAGCAGAATACTAGGGGCAGAGGAAATGGGAGTAAGTAATACTAATTGGTAGAGGGGCTCCAATAGTGATTGATAAGGAAAAAAAAAGACAAAAATGTTAGATTTGTGGTAGTGAAGGGCTATTGGCAAGGCAGGAGGATTACAATGGCATGGATTTATATTCCACTGAAAACTGCCATTATGGAGTTCAAGAAATTTTTGGGAGAAATAATCAGCTTTTAGCAGTGAATATTATTTATAAGTGGATACTTGAATTTGATTTGCAATAGTGAGGATGTATCAGGGGGGCCTAGAAGAGAAAATAGGAAAAAAAAGGGTATATTTCCTGAAAAAAATTATGAAAATATTTGGTATGGAAGATGTGAATTCAGTATTAGGAACTCATATTATCCCCCAAATTACAATAACTGGGCTAGACTAGATTGAAATTATATCTCATAGGGACATGTACATTTAATTGAAAGCTTTGACACATATCTTAGAACTATTTCTGATCATGCACCATTAAAAACTAAAATAAAAATGTGGGGTTATAAAGTAAAAAAAAATACAGTGGCACATTCCCACCTACCTGTTAAAAAGAGATGAATTTAAGGAATGGGTGTTGGAAATTTTCAAGAGTTATTATGGAATATTATATCTTCAGAAGTTATAGCTAGTGACCAGGATAACATAAAATGGAGTTTAAACATAAGCTTGAAATAAAAGAGAAAAAGATATGGTCAAGAAGTAATAGAAATTATTTAAAGGAGCTGACAAAGGTTAAAGTATTGCAGAATAATGGGAATCTCACAGAACAAGATGAGGAGCAAATGCATAGTGCTAAAGAAAAAATAAGACAGCATCTGGAGAATAATCATGAGTTTAGAAAGACTGTAGTTAAGCAACTATTTTTTGATAACTCCAGAGCACAAAAGTTTTTAGCACAATTATTTAGACAAGAAAATGTTTAAAGGGTTATTACCAAATGTAGAAAACCTATAACAAGAAAAATAACCAGAGATCCTGTAAAGGTTTTAGAGATATTCCAGAAATGTATTTATTTAACATTTGTTTACCATGAAAGTCTAACTTGGAACATGTCAATTTTCAGCAGATGTCCAGGGATAAGCACTTCAGATGCATGTCTTTGTAATGTGGGAGGAAACCGGAGCACCTGGAGGAACCCACACAAATGCATGAGGACATGCAGACTCTTCACAGAAGGCACCCTAGCTGAGAATTGAACCAGAGAACCTCTTGCTGTGAAGTGACAACGTAAACCCCTGCACCACTGTGCCATCCATTAGGGGCTCCAATAGTGATTGATTTTAAGAAAAATTGTATAAAGCAGAGAAATCTAGAAATCAATAAAGTGTACAAATGGAAATATTTATGGAAGACTTAATTATGCCAAGGTTAGAGCCTAGACGAGGCTCAAAAACTAACAGTCAAGATAGGAGGTGATGAGATAAAAACAGTGATGTATAATCAATCTTCAGGAAAGTTTACAGGAACAGATGGCATTCCTGTGGAAGTTTAGAAATCAGGAGAGAAGGAAGTGATAAAGATCGAGAAGATTTTGTTTAATAGTATTTTAAGAGGATGGGAGGCATCAACATCTTGCAAGAAAGCAGTGGTGGCTGTGTTAGTGGCTGTGTTAAGTAAAGATGGCAAAGTCCCTTCAGACACAGTTGCATATAGACCCATTTCAATTTTAAACCATGATTATAAAGTGTGTATGTCTATACTAGCTAAAACAATGGCAAAGGTGTTGCCAAAATTTATAGATATGGATCAATGTGTTTTTGTGGAGGGAAGGCAAACATTTCACAACATTTGTAGAACAATGGTGATTCAGAGGAAAGCAAAATGTAAGAAAATACCTTTGTTGTTGTTGCTTCTTGATGCAGAGAAAGCATTTGACAGATTAATATGGGATTTTATGAGTAGGGCATCAGAAGCATTTGCATTCCCTTTTACAATAATGTTAATTAGAAGGATATATGAAGGATCAGAGTCAAGAATTAAGGTGTGAGGGTTCCACTCAGATAAATTGTGTTTGAACAGAAGAACCAGGACGGGGTGTCCTTTTTCCTCTGTTATTTGCTTTATATTTAGAGCTATTGGTAAAGAAAATTAGGGACTCAGAAATTCAAGGAAATAATTGGTATAAATCCAGAAAAGCAAAGATCATTTGTAGACAGTTTCAAGTATTTTCGCTATATACAATTAATGAAGATAAAACAAATGATATAGCTGTAAAGTATGCACCCACACATGATCTGGTTCAGCAGTACCCATATTTATGGGGACATGATAAGATGAAGTATTTAGGAGTATGGATTAAAAAGGGTTCTACTATGGCAGCAAAGGATATGTGGAAAGAGACTAAAAAGATAATACAAAATGTTGAGAAACTGGAAACTATTTATGGATATGAATAGTAAGATACAAGCACTGGAAATGTTTTTAGTCCCTTTAGTCTTGTTTATGGGTCAGGCATACTTTTATCAACCCCAACAGGTGTTGTGGACAATAATTAATAAAGAATTGAAGGATTTTATCTGGAATGGAAAGAGGGCGAGAGTTAAGTTGGATACGTTGATTCTTCCAACAGAACAAGGTGGTTTAGATTTATCTGATTTCAAGGGATAGTTTAGAGCTACACAGCTGATGCTTCCAGCAGAACAAGGTGTTTAGGTTTTCCTGATTTGAAGGGATGTTTTAGAACTACATAGCTGAGGCTCATACACATAACACAAACAGAAGGTTATAATTCAAAGTGGAAAAGAATGATGATGAAGCAATGGGCAAGTTCTAGGAAATAGAGAGAGAGGAATTTTTGATGCAGATCCTTAAGGAGAACAATGACAATCGTACAGAATATTACATTCATAAAGTAGCAGAAAGTATTCTAAGAACTAAGCCAATATGAGAATGGAGAAAGGAGATGTTGCCAATAGGGATGACTGCAAATAGGGGTACAGAAAATAGGCAAGAGGGGGCTGGAACTTACTGGAGAAACCTGGGAAAGAAACCAAGATATTGGGAGCAAATAACTCAAGCAGTGGGATGAGGCCAGAAGACATTTGGATTGCAGGCTAGAGACTATCTTCTCTACCAGGGTTTGACCTGAGTACAGGCAAAGAGAAAGTGATAGGAGGATTTTAAGTGAAAGTCCTGCTCTGGTAGAGATT
Organism: Protopterus annectens; assembly: GCF_019279795.1. Taxonomy (NCBI): domain Eukaryota; kingdom Metazoa; phylum Chordata; order Ceratodontiformes; family Protopteridae; genus Protopterus; species Protopterus annectens. Next base: position 1,910,818,584 of record NC_056731.1, read on the forward strand.
CTAGCTGAATCTAGAACAGAAGCAGCTGTTAAAAAAAGAGATAATTTGTAGGGCATATAAAATATTGCATGATAACTATAAGAATAAATCAGAGGAGGTTAGAAAAAATTTAGAAGAGAAGCTGGATAAACAATTTACAAGAAAACAATGGGAAAACACATGTATGGCTCCTGAGTATGCAGCCAAGTCCATAAGGTTTAAGATCTTTGACTGCAAGTATTTGCATAGGTATTTTTATACCCTAAGCATATTTCAAAGAATTTTGTCCAATGTTTGCCTCCCCTCCACAAAATCACATTTATCCATATCTATAAATTTTGGCTTCACTTTTCTCATTCTTTTAGCCATTATAGACATAAACACTTTAAAATCATTAACTCAAGCAATATGAACAGGAAGGACAGCGTTAGGCAGAATGTCCACACTTAATGTTTGCAGTAATACCACAGTTCTAAATAAGTTCCAAATAAACCAAAGATTCTTAGTCAATACCAGGTTACAAAGTTGTATGACATCAGAGACACCATGACGGAAGAGGAGATTATAAAGGAAGCCAATACCAAAGGACTCTCGACGCTATTGCATCAAATGGAAATGGACTTTGTGAAGCTCAAACGCCTTCATCTTCAAAGGCAACACTTTGAAGTATGTATAGAGCGTTGGATTATACCAAGGGGACTTCACATCTTAAAGATGCCAATGACAGGTACTAGATACCCTGAACTGTTATATCAGTGGCAGAAAATTAACATAGATACAAGTATACAGTATATGACATTATTGAACAATTATTTTCTTCCAGAAGAAAAAGTACTCAGGGAACAAGTTATGGAACAACAGAAAAGCATATATTCTATGTTCCCTAAACAAGTTATAGATAAAAGTATTGAAAAGTTATTGGATAATGTATACTTATTTGAGAAGAAACTGTTGGAACAAAAACAGAATAAAATAAACAGAGACACTAGAGACTTTGCAAGGGGCCAGGTCTTCACTTGGCCCAAGGAAGAGAAAATGGTTAATGGAAATGAAATAAAAAAAGTATATGACAGAAAGGATGTAAATGTGGAATGTATAAATAAATGTGTAGATGTACCTTCGAAATTAGATAGTTTAAATAATGACATAGATAAGAATGTCTCTTTAGTAGACATGACTATTAATAAAGAAGCAAGTTGTCCATTGAATGATGTAGTAACCATGAATAGAACTAGTAACCAAATAACTGTTGTAGCTGATGTGCACTGTGAACATAGAGAGGCACAATTAGACACTAACAATATAGATAATAATGTCAATGGAGAAGATAGCATTCAAGCTGATAGGACAGGAACAACTACAGTATTAAATGAGTTAGAGCATCACAGAGTGGATGCAGTAGTTAGAAGAAAAGTCATGAGTATTAATTATTATGGCTATTAATGAAATGACCCCTTTCCCTATAGGAGAGAAATGGAAGGGGGGAGGCAGGGACAGATCAGTGAGTCGGGGAAGGCAAAAGCGAAGGTATATAGATACGGAAAACACAGGACCCATGATAAAGAAGATGTGGAACAAGAGCCTAACTCATTGATATGGAATATATCAAGTAAAATATTAACTAGAGAGGAGACTGAAATACTTGAGAAAGGGTTAACCTTCATACCCACAATCAAAAGTGACATAACAGAAACAATAACTGATTTAAAGTTATTCATAAGAAATGTTCAGCTGAAAATAAATTATGGTGGAATAGATAGAGCAATAAATGATTGTACATTAAGGAAACCTAGCACTTGTATACCACAGTTACACCCTTTATTGGAAGCATATTCGAGGTTGGTAGAGGAGGAATTGCATAGGCAGGGTGGAACGAAACAAGAGTAGAAAGAGACAAGGACATTTGACCTATAGAGCTAGAAAGACACTTGAAAATTTAAAGAATGACCCTAATATAATGATTAGACCCGCTGATAAGGGAGGGCCCACCGTTATAATGGACATGGAAAAATATGTGTCAAGTATGTTTATGATGCTAAGTGATGCTAAATACTATACAGAGATTAGTACAAGAGATGTTGACAAGATTATTAGTAATGTTTTTGGTAAGATGTTGTACTTACATCTAGAGGGACAAATATGCCAAGAATTATATGAATTCTGCCAAGTAGAAGAACCTAGAATACCTTGTATTCAAGGGGTTCCGAAAATCCACAAGAATCCTACCGTACCACCTATGAGACCTATTGTGGCAGGTAGAGGTTGGATTACGGAACCCCTGTCATTATACATAGAATCTAAATTAGGACCAGTAGTAGAGAAATATACACACATATTAAAAGATACGAAACAATTTTTATCCATGTTATATGAATACATGGAAAAAGAAATAGTGGTACCGAACTACTGGTTGGTTACCTTAGATGTAACATCATTATTTACTAATATTCCAAATATACAAGGAATTGAAAGTATACGTAAATGCTTATTACAAGCACAGATTTATACAACATCGCAGGTTGAGACTATATGTTATTTGATGGAAATAGTATTAAACAATAATGTGTTTACATTTAAGCAAAGAGTATACATTCAAAAGGATGGCGTAGCTATGGGCACATCTTGTGCCAATAGCTACGCCAACCTTGTAATGGCCAACTGGGAAAATGAATACTTATTTACCCTAGAATCTTATCAAAAACATGTTGGATTTTATGTTCGGTTTGTAGATGATTTGTTCCTCATTTGGAAATCAAATGAGGAACAGTTAAAAATCTTTGTTCGGGAGATAAATTCACTAACAGGATATCTAAAATTTACAATGACAGCATCACAGAAGTACGTATCATATTTGGATGTATATGTTGAAAAAATATTGGATGGGTATTTAAATACAGGAGTACATCGAAAGACATGTCATAGGAGTTCATATTTACACAGATCTAGAATGCACCCTAAATATGTATTTAAGAATGTGGTTAAAGGACAAGCCATGCGTGTATCTAGACCGAATTCAGCCCACATAGGGTATAGTCAGGAAATTGTGAAACTCAAACAATAATTTATACAAAGATCTTATAAGATACAGGAAATAGATGAAGCCCTGGTTGACCTTGAGGCCTTAAGAAAAGGACGAGCGTATCCATTTTTTGCTGATCAGAGCAAAATAGTGGAAAATAATGTAGAAAAGAAGGATAGTTTTGACCCTAGGAATATGACAGTGGGTATATATTATACACAAGATGTAAATGAAATTAGAGATGCATATACGAAGTACTGGGAACTTTTACAAGTGGACCCTGTGATTTCAGAAGTACTAGGAAAGGTGCCTAAATTTACTTATAAAAATAAATTAAATTTGTACAGAATGTTATGTGGTCCAAATAGAGTTAATAACATGGACAATAGTAAGAAGTTGCCAGCTAACATCAGACCATGTGGGAAATGCAAATTTTGTAATACCATAGATGAATCAGCAAGGTTTAAACATCCAGTAAGCCAGGAAGTATTTAAATTTTATTGTGAGGCAGATTGTGAAACAACACATGTGGTATACCTAGCTATGTGTCAACTATGTCCAGCCTTTTATGTGGGCAAGACAGATAGACGTCTTAGAGAAAGAATAAGGGAGCATTTATATAACATCAGGATAGGTTCAGATAAAAATGCCCTTTCTAAACATGTAGCTTCTACTTCTATTGAACATAATTTTAAGTTCATGGTAATATACGTTAATAAACCTACTATACGTAGGGGCCCTATACGTAACACAACCGAACGTAATGAAAGCAAATAGATAATTAAGCTTAGAGCAGATCGTGAACCAGGACTCAATGACAGAGTCCCTATTAAGCCCATTTTAAAAGCTAGGAGAATAAAAGTTAACAAAATAGTATAAGTGTTTTCTAACTAGATAGTTGCTCTAGGTATAATACCATATATTGAAAGATAGAATAGACTTTGTCATATAGTTTTAAATCTGATTATATAATATACTACAGACATATGTATTACAGACATTGTCCTAGCATTACATTACTGATATATAAGTAGGACAAGCGCATAACACAATACATATTATGTGTGATATATTATAAATACATCTACATTAGTTAGGTAGAGGGTAGCATTACGTTAGGCCACTGCATTTCTATGCTATAGTAGTAACCTAGAGTATAACAGTTATAGGTACATGACTTAGTTAACTTTAGAATAAATTTTATATATAAAAATTTATGTAGCTTTTTAAATAGACATGCTGTTCTTAGAAAAAATTATAAAGCTTTGATAATTAATTTTTGATATTAGTTTTATATGTATTTATAAATATTTAGTTTTTTACTTAACTTCACCCTAAGCAATACCATCGTACCTTACATTCCTACATATGTACCTTGTAGGCACGTATCCTAAGAAATGTTTAAAAAGGAGATTTGGCTAAAGGGCATATAGTATAGTTTAGTTTAGTCATAGATTTATTGTATATGCATCATTATTGAGAACTGATCAAATGGCTAAGATTGTTATTAACAAATATTATTTTTGACTTATATGTGCACCTGGTTATATTATCGCTTTATATACAAGTATAATGTAGGTAGTAAATGCGCGAAATGTGGTAAAAATGCGAAAACAATCAAACTTGGATGCACACATTTTTAAAAGTTGAATAGCAGTTTTATTTATATATATATATTGTTGCAAATTTTTGATGTATTGAGTGCACTGAATATTGCACTGATGTTTTTATAATGAAATGATTTGGGAATTGTATTTCATGCTATATATGCATAGGTGCGGAAGTTTTTAAAATGAATAATAATGAGTCATATTAACTAAAGGAAATGACGTTAATACCTATTAAGGTATAAAAGTGACCTGAATGTATATTTTATTTGTAGCTTGATGAAGCCTATGGGTGAAAGCGCTTGCCGATCTATTGTACTCTAATAAAATCAAGTAATTTGTTCATTTACTTTGGTTGATCCGTTTCTTTGGCTGTTACACGAGACGAAGTGAAAACTGTTGGATTTTTGCAAGGGGATTTATTGACCGAAGTGTGGAACTTTGTAAACCTGTATTGACTAAGAATCTTTGGTTTATTTGGAACTTATTTAGAACTGTGGTATTACTGCAAACATTAAGTGTGGACATTCTGCCTAATGCTCTCATTCCTGTTCATATTGCTTGAGTTACTGGATTTATTTAGGAAGAGCGTATTTAAACAGCCAACATTTGTATCCTTATTACTTTAAAATCATTGTTTAGAATTGAACTGGGCTTATATGAAGCTGGATCTGATTGGTCTTTACAATCTTTAGGTATTACACCTACCACCACTTTCTTCTAGGATGTTGGTGCTTTTCCTTCTTTTAAAATGCTGTTAAATGAAACATTCCATATCTTTATCACATTCTTCCCTCCTAGCTTCCAAACTTCCACAGGAATACCATCTATTCATAGAGACTTTCCTGTAGATTGGTTATGCATCACCATTTTATCTCATCTCCTCCTATCCTAACTGTTAATAACAGAGCCTCATCTACCTCTGACCTTGGCATAATTAATTCTTCCTTAAACATTTCCATTTGTACCTTTTCTTGATTTCCACATTTTATGCAGATTTTTTGTAATACCTCTACAGGATCTATTGTTATTTTCCTTGTTATAGGCTCCCTAAGCTTGACAACAACCATTTCTACTTTATTTTGCCTAAGTCATTGAGCGAAAAGCTTTTGTGCTCTGGAGTTATCAAAAAACAGTTGCTTAACAACAATCTTTCTAAACTCATGCTTATTATCAAGATAGCCTCTTATTTTCTGTTTAGTACTCTGTACTTGTGCCTTTTTTTCAGAGAGACTCCACCTGCTCTACAATACTTTAACATTTGTCAGTCCCTCTAAATAATTCTTGCTACTTCTTAACCATATATTTTTTCTTTTATTTCCACCCTATTTTAAACTCCACACTAATTTTATTTCACTCCCTAGCCATATTTTCAGAAGAAGTTTCTCTCTTCCCTAATAACTACAGGATAATTTCCACTACCCATTCTGTTCCTCTCTATTTAACAATTAGGTGGGGAAGTACCAGTGTCTCATTTTTATTTCATTACCCTGCATTCTTATTTTAGTTATTATTGGCATGTGATCTGAAATGGTTATTGGATGTGTATCAAAGGTTTCAATTAAATGCACATGTTCCTGTAAAATATAACTTCGGTCTAGCCTAGCTCAGTTTTGTATCTTGGGGAATAATGTGTAAACTCTGTTTAAACTCCTACTAATGAATTCACATTTTCCATGCCAAATATTTTCATACATTTCTTCAAAAATCCCTCTTCTGATGTATTTTCCTTTCTAGGCCCCACAGATATATCCTCACTGTTGCAAATTAAATTCCAGTCCCCACATATAAGTGATATACCCTGCTGAAAGTGAAATATTTCTTCCAGAATATTCTTAAATTCCATTGTAGCAGTTTTAGGTGCAACATCAATACACGCTAGCATAATCCTCTTCCCTTGCCAGTAGCCCCTTAGTACTACAAATCCACCATTATTATCTTTTTCCCCTCTTCTATTTTATTTATTTTATTTTTTTTATTTTACATTTGTTGACCGGGCTAGTCCAGCTGGATATATGTCCATTTTCAGTGGAGGCCCGGGGAGAAAGGCTCCGCAAATTACAATAACATAAAAGGTCAAGACAAAGACAATAACAGTATAGTTTGGTACATAAGAAGTTTTAACAATTATAGTACAAGCCTAAGATTATATATTTTATATTTCAGTAGGAAAAAGGAAAATTTATCTAAGAATAGATGAATAAGACTAATACATTTGCATTAGAAATTGTGTAGTACAAATCTTTATAACATATTACAAAATTAGAAACACCTAGTAATTTATGATAAGAGATACTAAGGTCTCACAAAAACCTAAGAAAGAAAAACACTAGAGATCAATAGATATAGAAGATCAACAAACAAGGATGGATTTCTAGTGATATTTAACACATAGGTTGTAATACTATATGAAGGTGTTTGATCATTCCACGGTATATACTTATTTACATGAGAAAAAATCGTAAGGAAGGTTAAGCTCACTAAAAATTAGTGAGACAACACAAGATCATGATCATGGGAGGCTAGGAATTGTGGGAGTCTAGTTAATAGTTAGGTACTTAGTCTGGGTTAACACAGGGGCATAGCCAGTGTGATTTGAGGTAGGGTTTAAGCTTGCTTTTAAATAAGCTGACAGAGGATATTGAGGTTAGCTGGCTTGGGAGGATGTTCCAGGCTTTACCTACTGTATTGGAGAACAAGGTGTCACCAGCTAAGTTATTGGATTTGGATATTTGTACAAGTAGGTTATTAGCTGAGCGTAAGGTCTTCAGGTTATTATAGGGGATGACTAGGGATGTAAGTATGGGTGTATTTTGAGGTAAATACAGGATCTTATGGGCTACTATTAATTGATTGAAAAGTATTAAATTTGGCAGCTCTAACCATCCTAACTGATTCAGATTGATACAGTGATGAGTTCTATAGGAGGACCCAGCTGCAAATCTGGCAATATTGTTGTAGGAGGATGTAAGTTTACTCAGATTACTTCTACATATTTTGGTATAGATAGGGGAGGCATAGAGCAAGGTAGAGATGAGGTGGGTACGAGCAATAGTAACCCTGGCTGGAGGTGTAAGAAAGGGTTTTATTCTATAGAGGGAACCTAGTTTCTTGTTTACTATTTTTATGGTGTTATTAATGTGAGGTTCAAAGGACAAGTTGTTATCTATTAGTACCCCGAGTAATTTGGTGGTTGGTTCAGGAGATATTATAGTTCCATCATTTGAAGTAATAGTAAAGTTAAGTGGGGAGGTTCTGCGGATGGGGGTAAATAGTAGCATTTTTGTTTTTTTGGGGTTAAGGATAAGCCGTCTTTGTAGGAGCCAGTTTTCAACTGTACTAAAGGTCATTTGGGTTAGTGACTGAAGTTCTGATTGAGAAGCAGCAGCGCATATGAGTGTGGAGTCGTCAGCGTATTGGATACAGTCAGCTTGAGGAATTACAGAATGAAGGTCATTTGTAAAGATGGAGAAGAGTAATGGGCCTAATATAGATCCTTGCGGGACCCCTAGAGTGACTGGGACGTGGGAAGATAAAGTATTTTCCCATAGTACAGCCTGTTGCCTGTTATGTAGGTATGATTGGAACCACTGTATAGTATGGTTGTCCAATGACAGGTTTTTGAGTGTGTCTATAAGGAGGTGGTGATTCACCATGTCAAATGCTTTGGACAGGTCAATAAAAACAGCTGAGGATAGAGTATCAATATTACGATTACTGTTAATATGGTTAGTGAAGGATAAGACAGTAGAGGTGGTGCTATGAAATGGTCTAAAGCCATGTTGACAGGGTGCTAATAAATTGTGATCGAGTAAGTAGGTTAACAGTTGTATGTGTATACATTTCTCCATTATTTTTGCCAAAGGAGATAGAATAGCTATGGGCCTATAATTGGACAACTCTTTGGAGTTACCGCCCTTATGCAGGGGAATAATGTGAGAGACTTTCCAGATTAGGGGAATAGATCCTTCAGAAATAGTTATGTTAATGAGGATGGATATGGGGTAGGCTATGACTTTAGCAGCTTTTTGCAGGTATTCTGCAGGTAATTTATCAGCAGAGACAGTAGTGGGTTTAAGTTTCTGTATGAGGTTACAGATAAGTGAAGTGGGCACTGGCTGAAAATAAAATTGATGAGAATTATTGGTAAAGGTTGTGGCAGAGCCTGGGGTGTTAGGGGATAGCTGGTTGGCTAGGGATTGTATGGTTTTAGTGAAAAAAGTATTAAATGAGTCAGCTATTTGGATGGGATTGATGTGATCACAGCCAGAGGGAGAGGGAGTACTTGAGCATCCAGGGTGTAGGAGGTTATTGATACCGCGCCAGAATTTTTGGGGATTATTTTGGTTGGTTGGTTTGTTGTAGTTGGTAGTAGTAGTTTCTTTTATCGGCTAATATGGCTTTTTTTTGTTTCATTTCTTAGCTGTCTGAATTGCAGGTGGTCTGAGGAGCTTTTTGTTGAGCGCCATTTGGCCCATTGTTTATTTCTTTGGAGGATTTTTTGTTTGGTTGTTTTGGTGAGCCATGGTGCCGGTTTGGTTCTAATTCTAACTTTGCATAATGGGGCATGGCTGTCTAAAATGGTTAGAAATTTAGAGTTAAAGTATTTCACGGCATTATCTATTGGGAGGTATTTCAGGGGTGACCAGTCACAGGTGACTAGTTCAGCTTGAAAGTGAGCAGGGTTAACATTTTTGGTAGTGCGAATAGTTCTACAGATGGTAGAGTTTTGGATGACAGTTTTTGTTCTGATTAAATAGGTAAGCAAGTGATCACTTATGTCCTCAGGGAGGGTACCTGTTTTATAGTTTAGTTGGGGGGTATTAGTGAGTATCCAGTCAAGGGTACTAGTTTTGTTGTTAGTTTTATTGGTGCGGGTTGGGGATGTTATAGTGTGGGTAAAACCATATAAGTTGATATGAGTAGAAGGCTGCTCAGTTATACAGGAGTTCCAGTTATTGTTAAAATCTCCTAGTATAATGGTTTCTTGGGGGTAGTTACTTGAGAGCCAGCTGAGGATAGCCTCTAATGTGTTGATGTTATTGCCTGGGGGAAGATAGACACATGATAGATATATGGCTTTGCTTTTGTTAAGGTGAATCTTAGTTAGAAGAATTTCTGCATTGTTGCAAAGTGGAGGTTTGGAGTCTAACAAGGTAACTTGTAATCCATTCTTATAAAGTATCGCTACGCCTTCTCCTTTTTTAGCGTTACGGTCACGTCTTATGATATTATAGCCAGGGGGTAGAACTGCACTGTCTTGTATTGATGGATTAAGCCATGTTTCAGACAGACAGAGGATGTCAAAGGAATAAACATTAATAAGGGCATGCAGGTGAGCTATTTTGTTATTGATGCTACGAATATTAAGATGAGCTATCAGGAGAGAGTTGGGGGGCTTGGTAAGTGTCTGTGTGATTGAAATTGTTGGTTTATCAGGCTGTGTAGCTGTGATAGTGGTAGGACCTGGGTTAGGGTGTATATCACCATCTAACAGGGAGGGGACCTGAACTTTTAGGATGAGTTGTAGAAGTTTAAAAATTAGGTTCTTATTTTTTCTAGCTAGTGGGTTACATTGAGAGATGTGATGGAGCTCCTCTCACAATTAGTATAAGTATTCCCCTTTTCTTTTGTCCCAAATATTCTGCTGAATGCCCATCCTGAAATCCTTTCTTTATCAAATTCACATGCTCATTTCTTTCCAAATGTGTTTCATATAGCATAGCTATTTACACTCCACTTTTTTAAAGTTGACTTCTGTTTCTTTTTGTATATGTCTTTGAGACCATTCATATTTAAAGATAATACGGAAGGTGTTGTTATTATAAGAAGTTATTATTCCCACCTGTTATGTATAATTTCAGCTTTTCTATTACATGCATACAGTAACTTTTTATACAGTTGTTTCTTGTCATATCCATTTGAACCTATGTCACATCTTACAAGACTTTTTGTTTTAATGAAAGCCCTCAAACACACCCCAGAACAAACCCAGAACCTATTAACTTAATAAAAACAGACAAGACTATGTACATCTTCAAATAGTGAAGTTGAATATTGTTATTTTTTTAAACATCTCTCCCTGAGCAGTCTCATATTCAGCCAGCCTTTTCTTTATTTTGACCTCTGATTTTTGCAGTTTTATCATCTCACCTGAATATCTGTTTAAGGCTTCTTCCTTTTTTTCCAGCCTTTTGTTGTTTGTGCTGATATACTCCATTGGTGTTTTGTTTATCTTAACCAGGACTGTATGCAGTTGTCTTATATCTTCCTGTAGGTTGCATTGCTTTTTGCTGAACAGCTGTAGAACATTCTCCAGTCAGTGTTTTTTTCCCTCACATTTTGTAGCTTTTGTAGATTTTTTCCAGGTTTTTTGTATTTCTTTATTCCGGGCATCCAGGCAGTGCACTTACTAACCAGTTACTAAAATTTACCCATAAACACATGTCTACAGACCTTCTCTGCTAAGTTTCTGTTTTCACACTGGGAGAGCTAGAAAATGTGCAGCCATCTTGGACGTCCTGAAGTTAAACCCTCTTAATAGGAACAATTGTTCTAGATTGACAGCTACACTCACAGGCTTGAATTAACTTATAATGAAGGTTATCCATGCTAAGCCCCACTGTACAGTCTGTGTTTCTACTTACACTAAGTGCTGTCTGTTTTTATCTTATCTTTATTCCTCTCCAGATGTAGAATACAACTTGAATGCTTTCAGGAAACATTATCTCCTAGCAATTGAAAGACTATCTAGACTGATTTTACAGCCCTTATCAGCTTACCTCCATAGAAACATAAGAACCAGATACACGGTCGCCTTCCACTACAAACTTCTCATTTTGCACTGTGAACAAACATTTATTTGCTAGAAGAAAACTTTTCATTAGATTCAGTGTTTTTTTTTGTTTACTTGCGTCCCCTTAAAACGTGTTATTAGATCAAGCCAAAGGCCTTAATCCATTCATTCCCCCATGTAAAAATAAGGAAAAGCATATTAATTTTACTTACATCATGCTCGTTGGTTCAGACCTTCTTATCTTTTACACTGCAGTGCCTAATTTTTTTTTTTAAATGAACAAGAAAGAAAGAAGGGAAAAAACAGGGGCACCTGTTTACTTTAGTATCCTTATTACATACAAAAATAAATAAGACAAGCTTTACTTTATAGCATTCAGTATATGTTATGTATTATAAAAAATACTGAATTTGTTTTACTTACAGTTACCCCTTTCCTTCCTCTTACTCTCCTTAGGGCATATGCTTTGAAGTCCCCTACAAGTTTAACAAAGTCATAAAGTCCAATATTTCCAGGTTTTCTTGTTCTGTCATATTTCACAAATGTAATCAATGCTTTGTAATCCCACATTTATTCATTAATTTCTGGGTTACTGTGTTTCTTCCTGTTGATCTCCCAAATCCAATTGCTGGCCCATTTCCAACATACTCCTGGTTCTTCTAGTCAACCTCTGTGCTTTTTTTTCCGTCTCTCAAGCATTTTTCTTTGGAATAATGGAAAAGGTTTTACTGGCATAGTCTCAGGATAATAAGAAGCAGAATCCCCTTCTGTTTGACAGCTCCCTTTTTATTGAATAAACTTTTGTGTTTCCTCCTCAGCATGTCTTGCATCAAAACATGACTTTCACCCTCCAGGAAAAAATATTCTGAAGATAGCTGGATACAGCAGCTTCAATCTCACACCTGCATCTCAACCTTCCCTGATTGCTGGGATAAATTTACTCCTCTTTTGCCTGGTGTAAAGTGAGTAATAATTTTACACAAGGGTTCCACTTTCTCCAACTTTTAGTACTTCTGCCACACTCGTGTCAGAACCAGCTCTTTCTGCTGGTAAGATTGTATCTTGACTATTAAAGGTCTTAGCTGCTTTCTTGTGGACAAGTTTGGGGCATACTCATGATGTGCCCTTTCAATTAACCACTCCTGTTGTGGAATACCAGTCAAGTTGCTTAGATGTGCTTTCATAAAATTACTATGTCTGTTTCTTCCAGTTTCTCTGGTACAGCAGAAAAGTTCAGGTTTTCCCTTTGTGCTATCCCTCTAACTCTACCATTTTTGAAACCTCTCTCCTTGAGAAGTTTCATATTCAGCCAGACTTTTTTTCATTTCAGCCTCTGATGTTTGCAGTTAAGTCACTTCATCTGAATAACTGCTTGAAGCTTCTTCTATTTTTACAGCCTTTTGTTATTTGAGTTGATATATTTCTTCAATGTTTTGTTTATTTTAATCAGCTCTGAACACATTTGATTTATTTTTTTCCATTAGATTACTACCTTTATTTATGTGACTAGAGGAGATACCAGGATACAGAAGATATTTAATTTTCTTTCTCAAATGTTCCATGTCTTTTGGATAACATTTTAATGCCAAAATAAATAAATACATACTTACATACATAAATAAATAAATAATAAAATAACTTTTAAGAAGCCATTTGTGTATCACCCAAGTCATACACTGTTTCTTGCTTCCTGTATTAGTGTTGTCACCTTATGCATTTTGATTATGCTAATCCAAGTTTAAGAACAAAGGCAGACAGCTCTGCAGCTTGCTGTTAGCTTGCATTCTGAGAGCAAACAAATAAGTGATACATAACCACAAATGTTCCCACCACCAGCTCTGTAAAATGCATTCTTTGCTTTCAAAGCATGGACGCTCACCTTACCTTGGTTTAAACCTGCTCCCAAATTACTGCAAACACAATGCAATATTGTCACCACTAACTTATACAACATTAAATTATACTTAATGTAAGTAAAAGTAGGCAACTGTATACATATTTTTCTTGGTTTCTGTTATTTTTAGAAGAAAAAAGAAAAGAGAAAAAAAATAATGCAGTTCTCGGCAATTACTGACATCAGCTGCACTCCCAAACATCTACAATGATATCATCACATTGACCCTAGATGTCCCTTACTCAAATAGCTTGGACAGAGTAGACATCAAGAGAAGTCACAAGCAATGCAACTGATTTTTTTTTAATTTGATATTTCATGAAAAGAACTACTTGTATAGGACTTTGGACAGTGAAAATATGTTCATGTTGCATGATAGCCTTCAAAGGGGTAACAACAGAAGTGCAAGGTCAAATTCAATAATTACTACCTAATATCTACCCTTTGTTTAAATGGTTATGGAGAAAATGGTTTACATTTATTAGGAAGCCTTTTTAAAATGTCATGATTTTTTACACCCTTACAAGCCAGATTTCAGGAGTCATCATGGGATAATGGTGAGGGATCAGTCATTACTTGGAATCTCTTGCATCTAGCTAATATTGCAGATAATGCAAACTGTTAGAATGTCTACACCTCTGTTGTGGCTTTTGCTCTACAGTCTTTGACTGCTTCATCTTTGACCCTTTGAAGAATTTTGTAGAGGATTGTCTAAGGAATATGCTCATCTAAGAGCCAACTTTCAAAATGCTGGGTTATGCATGGCTCCATACTGGGGGTTAATGTTTACACAGTGCATGCTTTCTCTGGAAGATGTCATCTAAATGGCTGTCATACCACAGCTATGATGACAACATCAGTCATTAATTCTCATTTTCCAAGGAGTCAGAATGTTGGCCCTGATTTCCTCAAGTCCTAGCTCAAGGTATGACTTGATGTCTGAAGGCTGACTGAAATTTAATCCTACTAAGACAGAGACATTGATTATTCATGTAACCCATAGTTATAGTGGTAAATAGCTGAGGGTGGTGACCCAGATGTGAATTCTTATGGAGATTCTTAATTAATATCTGTCACTCATGGAACAAATTACATATGATGTTAGAACATTATGCTATCACCTGAAGACTACTGCCTGAAGTATGTTTTCCATCAAAGGATCTTTCCTATGTGGTCTATGCCATCTTACCCTCTATAATGTTGTTTACCCATGACTGGAATGTGTTGACTTCAAATGTCACAGTTACTGTAGACTTCCGCAGTTCAATTACTAACTGGTATACCTTGATTGAAATCATTACACCTGTTTGGAATCTGCACTGCCTTACAGTTGCTTTCAGACTAAAGTCCAAAGTGTTTGTTTTAATGTATACAACCCTGAGTGATGTGAGCCCCATCTATGTGACAGAACCATTGTTTCTATTGTTAGAGTTAAACTCTCTACTAAGTTGTCAAGGAAGTACTACTAACACCCAGCATACACGTCACCTCCTCTGGTTCCCATCCCTTTTCACAGCTGCAGGACTCACATGATGTCAGCTTCACTAGTGCCATTTAACAGGATCCCTAAAGACCAGCTTATTTCAGATTTTCCCTAATACAATGAGTTTTATAAAAAAAAAATAACCAGTCTTTTTTGATTAGCTAACTTTTGGTCATTATTTACGTGACTTTAACTGAAAGTGTTTGACTGAGTCTTCCTGCAGCATGCAGTATGAAGTTTGAGGCACATCTAAAAATCAGTCTGAATTTTTGACTTCTTTAAATATTTCCTATTTCTTGCCCTAACCAATATTTTTATCTGCTCATGACAGTGATATTGCCTGAAGTACAAACAACCATTTATGATTCTCTAACACAGATTAAAAGTTCCTTTTGGTGTTGAAGGTATGAATCTCTGCAAGTCTGATTTCATGCTGCTTCTAGACTCCACTACAGGCAAGTGAAAAAGAAATAAAGATACATCAAGAGTACTTGAAACAGTGGTTCTGTTCTATAACAGTAGTATGGTGATTTCTTGTTTATCTTGTATGACCGATTCTTCTTTGGATTAGATGCAACTTCCAACCACTGATTCCATTTCACACTTCCTAGATAACAGAACTGAAAAAGTTTGCAGTGACAGAAGTGGGTGAATGTCATCAGGATAAAAAGACAAATCACTAGCAAATATTTAGTTTTGTACCCACAAGCTGTAAGCTGTTCTGGATCAAGTTGTAGATCCTGAACAAAATCCATTAAATATAAAGTGAACAATGAATACAGTGTAGTGTTTTAAATGAGTTTATTTGTATTACTGTCTTCCCACACCAGGACTACATGAGTAAACTGCTGTAATCTTGGCCAGCTGCCACTGAAATCAGCCACCACCCCACTTCTGCCAAGTCTGTGCCTTTACTGCCATCAGGACTGCAAACATCAGGCAGTTCATGTCGGCTAGTCTGCTGATGTTTTGATACTGAATAGTATGACAAAATAACAAAGCTATTCCCTTTAGAATTTAATAGTATCTGTGGTAGTATGATTATGCAGCTACATCATTTCATCTCATTTTAACTGGTAAGTTGGTAACTGCTTACAGCTTCATCAGTCTTTCATATTCAGTGTCAGAATTTTCAATGTCAGTCACAAAAGTATACCTCACGACAAATTCCTCAGTAATTCTGTTCAACTGAGTGATTTTGACTGGTGATTATTAAATTTCCACTTGGAGCATAACTGTATAATAATGGCTTTGTGATTCATAAAGAATAACTTGAAGTGAGTAATTTAAATATGGATGTAATTATTTGGTCTGTTGGCTTGATTTTAATTACTCAGCTGTCTAAATCAGTTGGACTCCATTTTCAACAGAGACCTGAAGAGAAAAGTATCATTTAAAAATGTCACATATATAAATTAGATAAGGTTACAGAAAAGTAACAGAACACAAAAAATAAGCCCTGGGATTTAGTATTATTTTGTGTATTGAAGTAGCCAAATCTGCACTAAGAACAGCCACATGTCGGATAGGGACATGATTCAGAGACACTTGTAGTGCGACCATCCATCATAGATTATAAAATGTTGCAGCCTGCATAATATGCGAATGACAGTATAATGACATGGAACTGAGCAACAGGATCAAAATGAGGGTAATGGAAGATGCAAAAGAAGGTAAACAATATGGCAATGCCATTTAGAGGCACACATATTTTGTGCAATGAGACACTGCTGTCACAGATGCTGACTATAGTAAAATTCTGGAGACACAGGTGAGAAACCTCAAAAACATGTACCAGGTAGCCACCTTATTAGTAAGTGTATATAGTCAGGAAGCTGCTGTTGGTGCTAATAGTCACAGACATCATCCATCCACACCTAACATACCACAACCTCCACCACACTTGAACAATAGACCTCTATTTTATCTTTGTTCCAGTGTACTCCTCATAATAAAGTTGCAAAAGATCTTGCAAAAAAAATGAAGATTATAATATGTGCCGTTTGAGTTCATAATTTCAGAATTTACTCATTTTTTTTCTCTCTATAACCACACCCAAAAAGTGGTGTCAGAATAGGTACCAAACAGTTATTTACATACAACTGCAACTCATCATGGGAAAACAAAACCAGCTTTACTCTTTAGAGAATCTGCTGCTTATTTACATTGTGGTTTCACTACTACATCTCCATGGGTTAATTTTCATTGTGAGGTGCTCCATCAGCAAACACTAGTTGGCAACTGTTATTCTAGGAAGTAAGGAACTACTAATTATACATTTAACATGGAAACATGGTAGTCTATATATATATTAATTTAGGTAGTGAGACATTGTGAGTTCAGTCTTTCATAATGTCATGGCAGGGATTTTCAACTCTGAGAAAAAAAAAATCAGGGGCCTGTCATCATCAGCCCCCTTTTTTCCCATTTTTTTCTACATGGGGTCAGGTTATCATATTAACTGTCACCAACTCTCTTGATTCAGTGCCACACTCCTGCCTTTTTCAACACTCATGTCTGACTGTCGCAGATCTTCTTTCACACAATCCATCCACCTCTTTGCTGGTCATCCTTGCTTCCTCTTACCTTCTTCCTGTCTGTCCCAAATCTTCCTCACCAGATTGTCTTCTGCTTTTCTGCACATGCCAAACCACCATAGTCTGTTCTCTTTGATCTTTTCTGCAATTGGAACTACTTTGGCTTTTTCTCCTAAGTCCTCATTTCTTCATCTGTCCCACAGTGTGCATCCTACCACCCTTCTCAGACACTTCATTTCCATCACTTCTAGTTTCTTCAACTGTTCTGCCTTTACTGCCCAGGTTTCTGTACCATACAGTAGTACTGGTTGCACCACTGTCTTGTACACCTTACTTTTCAGCTTCTTTGGCATTTTTCTGTCATAGACTACACCTGACACTCCAAGCCAGTTGGCTGCAGCCCCTCTGATTCTAGCTTTGACCTCTTCATTCAGACCTCCCTTCTTCTCAACCACCTCCCCCAGATACTTGAAGCTGTTTACCTATTCCACTATCTTCCCTTCTATCTGTATTGTCAGATTCTTCTGATTTCCCCAATTTGCTGCCATTACCACTGTCTTATCTGTGCTTAGTTTCAGCCCATGTGTCTTCAGTTTTCTATTCCATTTTCCTATCCTTTGCTGAAGTTCTATTTCAGAGTCTGCCTGTAATGCCACATCGTCTGCATACAGCAACTTTGTTGATATCTCCCCTCCGACCTGTTTGCTAATGTAGTCGATTACCAGTATGAACAGTAGTTGGCTCAGACCTGAACTCTGGTGTACATCCACTTCCACTGGGAACCCCTCTGTGAGACCGAACACTGTTCGCATTCAAGTCATTGGGTCCTTGTACATAGCCTGCACTAATTCTACCAAAGTTTCTGGAACTTCAAACCACCACACTGCTGCCCAGATTAGCTTTATTGGGACCTTTTCATATGCTTTCTCCAAGTCTAGGAATGCCCAGTTGGACTCTTGCCTCATTTCTAGCTTCTTCTCATGTATCTATCTCACTGCAAACATCGGGTCAGTTGTGCTACATCCTGATCTGAATCTAAACTGCTCATCTCCCATCTTACATTCTACTACTCTGCATATTTGTTTATTAATCACCCACTCCAGAACATTCATGCAATGTGATAGGAGTTTGATGTCTCTGTACTACCCACAATTGTGGATGGCCACTTTGTTTTTGTACATTGGCTTATTCTCCAGTCATTTGAGATATGCCTTTCTCTCCCTCAGGAGCCATTTCTCCCCTATCTCACCCAGCATCTTTATCATGTCTGCTGTGACCTTATCTGAGCCTGCTGCTTTCCCTGACTTGATTTTCCTTCGTGCTGTTCTTACTTTTTCTAAGGCGGGCTCCTCTTCATCTCTCATCATAGGCTATTTCTGGGGCAGTACAGCTTCTGTTGGGTTTTCTTCATTCAGAAGCTGCTGGAAATACTCCTTCCATCTGCCTTTGATGTCCTGTGGACTGGTCAGCAGCTTGCTGCTGGCATCCTTTATGAAGGGTGCACTATCTTCTTTATCTTTATCTCTTTGCCTTGCAACCTGATACAGTTTCTTTGTGCAACTTACTGAGTCACTTTCCAGAACTTGGTAGAGTGCCTCTGATGCCCTATTCTTTGCTATTGCAACTTCTTTCTTAGCTTCTTTGATAGCTAAACAGTAGTCCTTCCTAGCCTGGTCAGTCTTTTCAATCTCCCACTTCTTCCTGCACTCCTTCTTTCTTTTGATGACTTCCTAGGCTTCTGCATTCCACCACCAGCTTTCCTTATGTACCTTATTTCCATACCTAGCTTGGCCACATATATTTTCTGTAGTCTTAACATGCTGTTTTTAGGCCCAGCCATTCTGGTTCAACTCTACCTGTTTTCTCTTATTCTTGGGGCGCTAGAGCCCTGAGACAGACCTGAGAGTAGGGCCTGTCCTTACCAACAAAATAAAATGCAGAAATGACACACATCATAAACTGTATAATTTGGCATTGTATTATGGCAAGGAAGTTATCCAGCTCCAAATGTTTGTTACTTACACTAGCTTTAGAACTTGACTAAACTACTTTAAGGCCTATGTGATGACCTCACTCTGGGCCAGTGATCAAGGAGCCTCAATCCTTACCACTGACACCTGTGGGGATTGTTCACTTTCACAGAAGTTGATACACACAGTATTTCCAGATGTAGACCTCTCTGCATCAAGCACAATTTCCGTTAAGAGCACACAAGGAACACACTCAGTCCGGGGTCTGGATCTCTATGTCTCCCTCCACGTCCTCAATAAGACTCCCCATTAGTACAGGTTAAGTCCTCAGCTGTGTGTAAGCCAAATCCTCCAGGACCCTCTCCGTGAAACCAGTGCTTTGTGTTCCTGCTCCAAGTAGTTGACACACACACACACACACACACACACACACTGTGAGATTTGATTTTTCACACACACACACACACACACACCTGGGAAAGGCTGGCACTGATTTACCTGCTGTGCCCCCTTCTGCCCAGAGTATAAGGTAGTTATCACTGCCACCAGACACTCCACAATCAGCTACTCTAAGGCCCTTAAAGGGTGTCCCATTATACTGTGTAATACCAATACTAATACAAATGGTAGTAGCTGACCAAGACAGCTAGGCCTTCAGAAGTGCCCCACACAGTGTCAACAAACAAATATAAGCACTCTCAAAGGTTAAATACTTTCTAAAAGGACCAGTCGCAATAAGAGTTTTAAATATATTTAATAATAAATAATAAAAGAACATGAAAATACTGAATACATATTTACAGTAAACCACAGAGTTCAAATCACAGGAAATCCTGAAAATAACATTGATGGACAGGCTCAGAAAAATAATGAAAAACAATATTTAAACTAAGCTTCACTATATTTTCCTGACAATCTAAGAGAATGACTATTCCCTACTTACTTAATAGAGCAAGGCAGATGATGTGGTGAATTATCCTTCTTGTTGTCAGGCCCAAGACAGAATACTCAATACTGAAAGATTTCTCTTTGTAATATCTAAAATTTCAAAGATGGCTGTCAGAATGACCTTATCTGGTCACCTGACTCTAGATTCTCACATTATTGCCCTTTGAAGCTTGAGACAGGATGTTAGCATAGATGTGATAAAATGCATATCTAAAGTTTTGCTAATGTTTATGGTAGTGCTTGGGGCTTCCCCTCTTTTTACTGAGCTAATGAACAAGGGTTTCTTCTAGACATGCCATCTCTGGTCCAATTCAGAGCTGTGAGATATGCACTTCCATGGCCCAACAGCTGGTCCAGTTAACAGTAGTTTTCTTAAAGTAAGAAGTATGCTAGCTGTTTAACCTCTTCTCTTCCAGTGTCCTTTGCTTACATATATACATACAGTCTCACATGTATATTCTTTCTCTGTCCAGCAAGACCCACTATCGATACATTTTTAACACTAGCAACTTTACAAACACATTTTGATTTTCAAATGCCATACAGTTCTAATATATTTGTAACTTAAGCATCTGTACAAATCAGTTTGATATTCAAATGCCGTACAGTTCTAATACATTTGTAACATAAGCATTTGTGCAAATCAGTTTGACATTCAAATGCCATACAGTTCTAATACATTTGTAACACAATAATTTTGCATAAAGCAGTTTGATATTCAAAGGACATATAATTCTTTATAGAACTCTAGCTGGCTAAGTTGGCAGTAGCCCATATCATCACATCTCTCCCCTTTCAAAGACTCAAGTTAATTTTTCAAGTGACCCTTGAGAAACATGGTTTGAGAGAAATAAGCCTAAGCAGGAATATGGTACACCGTTTCCTGTGTTGAGATTCCATCTGCCTTGGCAATGCTAACCCTACTACAGTGATGCACTGTCATATCATATGCCTGCATCCCTAGGCTCCACCATAGTAACTTGGGATTTTGCTGGCTGGGTCCCTGTAGACAAAGATCCCCCTCAGACTCCTCCTGCCTCCTCCTGCAAATGCTTAGCACAAGGGCCTCCCTGTCATGGTAAGGTTTCATTATGTCAACATGGTACAGTCTGTGCTTCTACCTCATGCCTAGTAGTTCTACCATGTAGATAACACCACTGACCTTCCTTACCACTTTGAAGGCTCTCTCTCAAGCTGCTTGCAGCTTGTTGTGTCTGACAGGAATGAGAACCATCACCTGCTGTCCCACAGCATACTATCTGGCTCAAGCATTCCTGTCATACCAAACCTTTTGCTGCAGTTGGGCTCCTGCCAGGTTCTTGTGGGCCAAGCCCATGAGCTCCCTCAGCCTTGTCCTGAGGTTCAGGACATATGCCACAACAGACTCCTTGTGGGATTTTCACTCACCCTCCCAGTTATCTTGAATCAAATCTAAGGGCCCTGTCACCCTATGCCCGTACAGCAACTCAAAGGGTGAACAATCTGTGGATTCCTGGGGCAATTCTCTGTAAGCATACAATAGACAGGGCAAATATTTGTCCTACGTTCTCTTAAACTGGTCTGAAAATGCCTGTAGCATGGTCTTTAGTGTAGAATTTAATCTCTCCACAAGACCATTAGTCTGGGGGTAGTAGGGAGTGGTCTTTAGGTGCTTCACCACACAGTACTTTCACAGACAAGCCAGCACCTCTCAGTCAGTATTTCTTTTGGGAAACCTACCCTACTGAAAATCTCTAGCAAAGTATTTGCCACCTCCTCTGCCTCAATGGAGGACAGAGCCACAGTCTCAGGGTATCTATCCTAGGTAAGTCTGGGAGCTTTAATAATTAGACACCTTTATCACTACTTTTGTTACTGGCCCCCTCAACTATCTCTCTGTATTAACCTCCTTTCCTGCCTTTGGCAATTTCTCTAAATATCTCTCTCTCTCTGTTCCAAAACTGTTTTACATAACTGTCTCCCCAGCACAGCTATACCTTTGTTCACCTTGTTTTCTCTGCTACTTAGTAACAATATATGTCTCTTGCCTTTCCTATGCCTGTAGAACTCAGTCTCTCCCCATAACTGATTGCCTCTCAGCCTTTCTCAGCTGTAACCCGCTCCGTTCGCCCTACGGGCTCACTCCGCTCCCCTACCCCCAATTCCCACCCACCCCCAGGGGTCCTACACTTATACTTCCATTACCACACCCTCTCTCTCTTCCAACCTATCCCATACATCACCCCACCCCACAAATTCTAGCCACACCCCGACCTCCTTAATCACTTACAATAAGCCACTCCTTAGAGTACCTCTCCCATATCCTCCTACTCTTAACTCATCCATATAATATCCCCCTTTCTTCTCTTCCTGTACTCCTATTATCTTCCTCTCCTCTATATCTCACTCCCTATTATATCCCTACACTTGAGTTCTTATTTTACAATCTCCTCCAAGATGCCTCTCCCTAATCTAATCAAGCTAACACTTACAATCTTACTCTCAACTACTCTCATCTCAACCTACCTTCTTACCTCCTTTGAAAAACTGCACTATTTCCATCTTAACCATTCCCACAAACAAACTGCAATCTACACACACATATCCTTCAACAGACATTCTAACATAACTTCCACTCCCAGTTACCTACTACCTAAATACCACAGGCTCTCCCACATCAAACTTAAACTACCCTCAGAAAAAAAACTGAAACTGTTAACATACCTTAGATACAATTCAGGAACAAAACTAAATAATGCCTCCTTAAAAGATGGTGACGTCCACCCCAACCCTGGCCCTACCAACCCTACAATCCAAACAACTCACCCTAAACACAATAGCTCTCTCCTAATAGGGCATCTTAATATCCAAAGCATCAATAATAAAGTAGCTCACCTTCATGCCCTCCTAGATATTCACTCCTTTGATATCCTCTGCCTCACCGAGACTTGGTTGAAACCAGAAACTAAAGACAATGAAATTATTCCCCAAGGCTATAATATAGTGAGACAAGACCGAACAAAACGTAAAGGTGGTGCAGTAGCAATTCTGTTTAAAAATGGACTTCATATCTCTACCCTACCATCTAATCCAACCCAGGATAGCAATGCAGAAATCCTCATTACTAAGCTTCAAATCAACGTAAATAAATCTTTATACATTATCTGCATTTACATACCACCCGGAAATAATATCACTACAATTGAGTCTTTTCTTAGCTGGCTGTCTTCTACTTACCCCCAAGAAACAATAATACTAGGTGATTTTAACATTGACTGGAAAAGTGTTAGTGCTGAAAATCCTACCTCTCATATTAACCTCCATGGCCTTACCCAAACCATAACCTCTACAACCAGAATTAACAAACCTAATAAGAAAGAGAGTACCTTAGACTGGATTATCATAAACAAAGTGAAACAATCTTAGAAAGTAGGAACCCTGCCAGATGATGCAAGTGATCATTCCTTGACCTACATCACTAGAGAAAAGAAGGATTTTCCCAACCTCCCCATCTTTAGGACAGCACGCTCTACCAAACACTTTAAGGCAGAATTATTTCAAACTGAGCTTAAAGCATTCAACTGGAACCCATTAAAATCCCTTCCACTTGAAGAGGCTGTACAGTATTTTAACACTGCATTCTTATCTATCCTGGATAAGCATGCTCCCAAATGTTCCATTAGAATGAAGTCTAACCCAGCCCCATGGCTTTCAAATGAAACTAGGAATCAAATTCTACTTAGGAACAAAGTCTGGGCTAAATGAAGAACCTATAGAAATAGCTCTGATCATCTACATTTTAGGCAACTTAGAAACAGCATAAAAAAGGCAATACTTACAGATAAAAAAACTACTATTGTAAACTTCAGCAAACTCATCAAAATAATCCCCAACAGTTCTGGTCTTGCATTAATAAGCTCCTTTCCCCAGGCAACTCCCGCACACCCACCCCACTTGATGCAGATCCAAATACTCCCCATCAAACTGCCAATACCTTTAACTCTTTCTTCACTGACACTATGCAATCTCTAGCTAGTCAACTTATCTCAGAAAACTCCAGCATTCCCATCGACTTACCGCACTCTTTCTCTAAATTCAAAATACAACCCATCTCTACTTCTCTCATCTATAAACTTATTCTAAAACTTAAGCCATGTACTCCATCTGCTGACCAACTTCCTTCCCAATTTCTCCAAAAAGCAGCCAAGGTAATTGCTTACCCTATATCTATCCTTATAAATAGGACAATCCAAGAAGGAACCATCCCAGATGTTTGGAAAATATCCCACATTATCACCTTACATAAAGGTGGGAACTCTAATGATTACTCTAACTATTGGCCAATTGCTCTCTTATCACCCTTAGCAAACATTATGGAAAAATGCATTCACCAACAACTTCTACACCATCTCTCTCAATATAACTTAATAGCAAACTGTCAACATGGCTTTAGACCATCACATAGTACCACTACTGCCCTTCTATCCTTCACAGATACCATCAATAGAAACCGTAATAAAAACTTCCTCTCTTCTGCACTCTTTATTGACCTCTCTAAAGCTTTCGACATGGTTAACCATACCCTCTTAATCAATATTCTTGAATCTCTTTCCTTTGATTCTCTGGCCATTAAATGGTTCAGATCATACCTCAGCAACAGGCAACAAGCAGTCCTCTGGGAAAATCAAGTCGCATCCTTTTTACCTGTTACCATCGGGGTCCCTCAGGGCTCTATTCTTGGACCACTTCTCTTCTCATTATTTATTTATGATCTCAATGTAGCAGTTCCTCAAGCCACTTGTATTCAATATGCAGATGACTCCACACTAATATGCTCATCAACCTCTCCATCTGAACTATATTCCCTTACTCAAGATGTTTTCAACACTGTAGAAACATGGTTTACCAAACGTTGTCTCCTTCTTAATGCCAAAAAAACAAAACTCCTCTTTACACCCACTACTAGGTCCTCCCCCTTAGACTTCTCAATCTCTTCAAATAATGGTACTGTTATTCTCCCTGACTCTACCACTAAACTTCTAGGAATAACCATTGACAATAATCTCTCATTTGATTACCATATAAACAACACCATTAAAATAGTAAACAGAAAAATAGGCTCCTTATACAGAATAAAACCTTTTCTAACCTCAGCAGCCAGAGCCAAGATCGCTCACTCCCACCTCATCTCAACCCTTATGTATGCTTCACCTATATTTACCAACCTTAGGAAAACCAACCTTAACAAATTAGCAACTTCCTAAAATAACATTGCCAGATTCGCTACTGGCAATCCCTTCAGAACCCATCACTGTTCTAATCTTAGACAACTAGATTAGCTGGAATTCCAAAACCATCTGATAATCCCCCAACTCACAATTGCCCACAAGATATTTTACCAACCCAATAATACCCCTATACTCTCAAAACTCTTAGTCCCATATAATAATCTGAACTCCCTACATTCTTCTAGCAAACTCCTTGCTAGCTTAACAAAGTCAAATAATATAGCTGGTGACTCTCTGTTTACCAACACAGCAGGAAAAAAATGGAACCTATTACCCACTGAACTAACTCTAATTACATCCTTGCCACTCTTTAAACAAAAACTTAGAAAACACCTCCAAATGCACTGGCTATGCCCTTGTAGTAACCCTGACTAACCATCCTCTTCACCCCTGTTTCTTCCTCTTCTTACCAAACTTCCAAACATTTACATGCTTTGTCTTGTAAATAAGACTGACATTATTTAAACTCTAATCAACTTATTATTTAAATCCTTCTACCTGATATGAACTATTGTACATAACTCTTACTGTTTTAGCTGTCTTAAGCAATACTCTGTTCAATGTTACTGTTTCTCAAGTGTTTTTATATCTATTGTACATAACTCTTACTGTATTATATCTGTTTTAGCTTTCTTAAGCATTATTCTGATTATTGTAACTTTTCTCAAGTGTTTTTATATCTAGAATGTAATAACTACCTGTTTCTATTTTGTTTATTAATCCTTATTTTACCATGTAACAATATTTTATACTTTTGTATATCTGTGTGGAGCTTTTCTCCCCGGGCATCTACTGAAAATGGAAATATATCCAGCTAGACTAGCCCGGTCAACAAATGTAAAATAAATAAAATAAAATAAAATAATAAAATCTAGTAGCATAATCTACTACTAATAGGATATACTTCTTCCCTGTGGATTTTGGGGGTACTCAGAGACCCCACAATATCTATAGCTACCCTCTGAAATAGCTCCTCAATCAAAGGCAAAGGTATCAAATGAGCTTTGACCTTGTCTCCTGCCTTGCATACTTTTTGGCACTGTTCACAGGTCCTGCAGTACACTGTTATATCCCTGGCAATCCAAGGCCAATAAAAGTTCTGCATACTATGTCTCTTGGTATGCTTTATGCCCATATGACCTGCAAAAGGAATGTCATGGGCTATGGCTAGAAGTGACAAATGGCAGGGTCTAGGCATTACCAACTGCTGTATTACCTCACTCTCTAGCCCTCCATCAGGGGTCCATTCTCCATACAGCAACCCTTTGTACCAGTATACAGACTCTCCTTTTCCTTGAGAATCAGGTGGCTCCCTAGCTATCTCCCTCAAGCCTCTTAGTGTAGCATCTGAGAGCTGAGCCAGTCTCACCTCTTATCTTTGTGACTTTTCCCAGCTCCCCTTCCACAGGAGGTCTGGTATCTTCTGACAGTGTTGCCTCACTGCCAGCATGGGTACTACTACTCACCTCTGCCCTTGCAGTCACCCTGTCCAAGGGAACATCAGTAACTACCAGCAGCTGTGGCTCATCTTCAGGCTCACTGGTACAGGGTAGCTCTCTCCCTGAATTAGCTGGGTCTATATTATAACCTCGAAGTTACACAATCACGAATATCCATTCATCGACACATAATTCTTGAACATCCTCTTCACTAAACATCCACATCATTGAATTTTTTCCAAGGGAAAGAAATAAGCAGTCCAACAACCCACGACACAATATAACAAACACTATTAAATGGGGGGGCTTTGCTCCCACCCCCCCTAACTAAAATATACTAATGCCGAGATTGCACTACAGTGGGGAAAAGGGCAGATTTAAAATAACAGCCAACTGATTTCTTTCCCTTGGAAAGAAATTGATGATATGGCCGTTCACTCAAAAGGACGTTCAACACTTAGGTGTTGATTAAAAGGTACTTGTGATTTTGTACCTTTGAATATTTAATATAGACCCAAGTAGCCGCGTCATCAGTTCTGGCTTCAGGGGTGCAGTCTGTCTCGGTCTTCCCCAGGCTACCAGACCCACATGTCTGTCTCCAAGCCTGACTGCATGTTAATGCATGCACTCAAGGTACTGCATTATCAAAATTATTCCCTGTCAAGACATCTGTAGGGATATCCTCAAACATACCTACTTGCTTGTTTCTTTTTCCACACTCCTAGTTAAGGTGAACAGTGGCCAAAGGCATTTGGAATGGGATCCTTGCTAAAGCTCAGACTGGAGTGGACTGCCTAAGCAAGTACTGCTTCTCTTTAACCACTGCAGTCTTCAAAATGGTTATATCAGAGGCTGTGTCTCTCTTGGCAGTCACCTGCTTTCCATTCACCAAGATAAGATACAAACTCTGGTGGTAGTTTGGTACCTCTGTGGTCTCCAGACAACTTACCACTGGCATTCTGTTATTCCCACTTGCTGGCTTCTCCACCTATTGTTTCCCACCTTGTCTCTGTGCACCATCTGTTTGCTACATGGCCTCACTGGTTACATTTAAAACATCTGAACCCAGGCCCTGGCTGTTTACTTGAACTAGTGGCTTCCCCTGATACAGGTGAGCTCTTTTGCGGTGTTTAGGCTGCCCCCATGGGTTCCCTTATATCCATGTGCAGCACTGGGTATCCCTTTCCTATGCAGTGATGATCTGCTTGCTAAGAAGAGATACCCTTTTTTTTCCCCAGCTTATCTGCAGAGTTGCATTCCCGGTCTGCCAACCAGATTCTCATCTCTTCAGGCAAAGTGCTAAGGGCTTGTTCCCTCACCAGAAGGTTTGCCAGCCCTTGAAAAGTGGTGGCCTGACACCTGCTCACCCATCTATGAAAATAAGTGCTTAGTTCAGCAATACAATCACATACACTTTCATCTGCCTTGCATATATGCTCACAAAACTTTTTTTCTGTAAGTCTCAGGTGTTACCTGAAAATTTTGTAATAAACAGTGCTTAATATTATCATAATCTTAACAATCAATATCAGAAAATTTGTTAACAACAGTTATAGTTTTACCATGGAGTAAGGGGGTGAGGAACTGTACCTAGAGCCCTTGGTCAGCATTATACTGCTTGCATACTCTTTCAAATATATGAATAAAACTATCAAAATTAACAGCTTCTTGGTATGCAGGAAGAAGTTTACTGACCTTTATTGCTTCTAGGGTACTGTTACTCCCTTTCCATTACCACCATGACCATAGCAAAGAGTCAGCATTTCCTTTTGCCTCTGCCTCACATTTTCTTCAGCTTCCAAACATCTCAGTCTTTTCCTTCAACCTCCAAATCCTCTGCTGATATCCTTGCCTGCTTTCCCTGACTAAACTAAGCTAACAAAAAAAATAAATAAATAAAACTGTTGTCAAAATTAAACTCTGTATGTTACCTTGTGGGTTCTGAGAGTTTTAACACCTTTAGTGACAACTGCTTACATGCTATAGAATTTCAATATCCATACCACTGCTCACCAATATGTGACATCCCAACTCTGGGCCAGTAATCAAGGAGTCTGAATCCTCACCACTGACACTGGAGAGGGACATTCACTTGGATTACAAATGGATACACTCAGTATTTCCAGATGCAGACCCCTCTGCATCAAGCACAATTTCCCATAAGAGCACACAGGGAGCACACTTAGTCTAGGGTCTGGATCTCTCTCTATCTGTCTCCTTCCAGGTCCCCAGTAAGACTCCAGAGTGGTACAGCTACAGGGTTAGGTCCTCAGCTGGGTGTCCAAGCCAAGTCCTTCAGCACCCTCTCAGTGAAACCAGTGCTTCATGTCCCTGCTCCAAGTAGCTAACACACACACTGTGAGATTTGATTTTTAACACACACACACACACACACATCTGGGAAAGGCTGGCACAGATTTACCTGCTGTGCCTCCTTCTGTCCTGTTTATAAGGTAGTTATCACTGCCACTAGACACTCCACAATCACACTCTAAGGCCCTTAACAAAGGGCGTCAATTATGCTATGTAATAATACTAATACAAATGGTAGTAGCTGTGCAAGATAGGTAGGCCTTCAGGAGTGGTCCACACAGTGTAACCAAACAAATATAAGCACTCTCAAAGGTTAAATGCTTTCTAAAAGGACCAGCCACAATAAGAGTTTTAAATCTTTTATTATTTATTATTAAATATAACATGAAAATAATGAATATATATTTACAGTAAACCACCGAGTTCAAATCACAGGAAGTATTGAAAATAACATTAATGGACAGACTCAGACAAATAAAGAAAAAAAACAATATATAAACTAAACTTCACTATATTTTCCTGAATACATCTAGGAGAATTACTATTCCATACTTACTTACTAGAGAAAGGCAGATGATGTGATGAATGGTCCCTCTTATTGTCAGGCCCAAGACAGAATATTCAATACTGAGAGATTTCTCTTTGTAATATCTAATATTTTCAAGATGACTGGCAGAATGACCTCATCTGGTCACCTGACTCTTGGTTCTCACGCTATTCCCCTTTGAAGCTTGAGAAAGGATGTTAGCACAGATGTGATAAAATATATATCTAAAGTTTTGCTAATGTTTATGGTAGTGCTTGGGGCTTCCCCTCTTTTTACTGAGCTGATGAACAAAGGATTCTTCCAGACATGCCATCTCCAGTCCTATTCAGAGCTGTGGCTGTGAGATAAGCTCTTCCATGGCCCAACAGATGGTCCAATTAACAGTAGTTTCCTTAAAGGAAGAAGCAAGCTAGCTGTTTAACCCTTTCTCTTCCATTGCCTTTGCTAACATATATACATACAGTCTCATATGTGTATTCCTTCTCTGTTCAGCAGGAACCACTGTTGATACATGTTTTAACACTAGCAACTTTATAAACACATTTTGATTTTCAAATACCATACAGTTCTAATATATTTGTAACATAAGCATCTGTCCGAATCAGTTTGAAATGCCATGCAGTTCTACTGCATTTGTAACATAAGCATTTGTGCAAATTAGTTTGATATTCAAATGCCATACAGTTCGAATACATTTGCAACACAAGCATCTTGTATAAATCAGTTTGATATTCAAAGGGCATATCATTCTTTACAGAACTCTAGCTGGCTATGCTGGGCAGTAGCCCATATCATTACAGACAACATTTGCTGTCTATTTTCTCTGGCAGTGCATTGCAGTTTGACCTGGAAACGCAGAACATTTTTTACAGTGTGTTACACAAAATGTAGTTATGCAAAAAAAGCAGCAATGGAGAAATATTTGGGAAGAGGAAGTCCCAGAGACAGCTTTGGAGGAGAAGCCTGATGAGAAACTGGATGTAGGGAATGACTGTAGCAGGGGATGAAGGCACAATACACTGTGGCACTGGCAAAGAGGCATTGCATCTGGTGCATACCTGTTGGCCAGAGTAACTGTAACACAAAACAGTAAAACATTATGCATACAGTAAAGCAATCAGACTGTGCTATACCATGTATGGATGCAGAACTGTAGCTGGTTGAACCAGTGTCCTAGGCTGGTACTGCAATAAGCCGATTGCTACCTCATAAGTGATTGGCTTATTACATTTAGATATACACCCCCCAGCTGTACCATTGAAGAGCAAAAAAAAAAAAAAAACATTGATCTCTCCCCCCAACACTTTATGCCCAGGGCAGTTACCCCCTTACCCCACCCTACCTACGCTACTATATGGACTGACCACAATATACATCAGACAGAAGATATCCATAACCCAAGAAAAAGATTATCAAGGGCAGGTCATCATAGTTGTCATCCTATGTACAGGTAGGTACGGCCCACAATGACAAGCCTAAACAGTGGACAGTGAGTGTGTGGGGAGGTGTGGGTTAATACTGCATGTGACTATGTAAGTCATGGTTGAGCGAGTATGGGGAGCCAAGAAGACTGCGTATGTAGGGAGTAGTGTCTACTGTGTGATGCGATTGAATGGTGGTGAGCAGTGCTGATGTCCATGGGTTTTCATGGATAGAGCTCCTGCAGAGGATGCAGTTCAGTGCTGGGGTTTGAAGGGCAGGTTTAGGACTCCCACAGGACACCAATGTGTGACAATTTATACCCCCATCCATGAGGGCATCCTCTCCTAGGTGGGTAACATGCATGATCCACAGCAATCACAAGAGGACACAGTGCTTCATGAGTGCAAACAGCAGGATGTGCAAAGGTTGGTCCCAGCACGAACATTGTGCCCACATTTGTATTGATGACATCCTGTAGTGGTGCAGATACAACAGGATGTCATGGATGCAGACTTGAACATCATGTCCATGGCTGCATCCATGATATCCTGCAGTATCCTCAATACTGTATAGTAACAGCACAAAGGATTTGTCCAGATAAACTCATTTTATCTGCCTAATCTAGGAGAATCTCTCTCTCTGATACCCTCCCTGTGGGAGGAATAAGATGCCTTGTTGAAGTTTCAAGTAGTTTATTCAGCTAAGTAGGTAGATGGATGAATGTTCTTGTTCTAATACACAATATTCAACAGGTCATTTAAAGGCAGTTACTGACAAAGTTGAGAAAATCTGGCATATGAAAAAATAAGGTGCAAATACCAAAGTTTAGAGGCTAGTACTGTAATTGAATATTCCTGAAAGACCCATGAGGGCTACCAGCTCAGCAGCCTGTGGAAACCCATTCTTAATTACAAGGCTTTATGATTATTTTAAATAACAAAATGAGACAACACACCATGAGCTACCACTATAGAACTATATTTAAGAAAACACTTTCACCTGAGCTTTATCAGGTCCATGTAATAGAATGTTTTACACTTTTTCCATAAAAAATGCCTGCTTTTACAAGGCTATCACCAGACTTTATTAGCCTATTTTGCAACACATGTAATAAAAGAGGTTGTGTCTTGTAATAAAAGAGGTTGTGTCTGCCTTTGTGGGGGGGGGGGGCGGGGTCATATTCCTTGGAGCTAATTATGAATGCTTTATTATAGAACTTATACCAGTCCTTGTCAATGCTTGTATCACAAATAATAGAGGTTGTGCACACTTTACAGGGCTAATTTCTTCTGAAATACATTATGAAAGAGTAATCTATTTGTATAGCAAAAAGGTTTACAGTGCCTACTTGTAAGGGGCTCATATACATGATTAATGTGACCAGTCCCTATTTCTTATCCCTGATGATGACAGAACTTTTTATATGCAGGGAGGTAATCATCTAGAGTTACACTAGGAGACTCCCATTTTTGAGCAATAGATGTATCCAGAGAAATAGCTTACTATGGAAACAAGTCACAGTGCTCATTTTTACAGAGCTCATGGATGTTTACAAGTAGGAGGAAAAATGTAAGTAAAGTATGAGACCTCAGAATGTTTTGTATAGTCTTTCTGTACCCATAAAGGCATACATGGCATTGTCAGACCCAATTCTGATTGATCTCCTGCATATCCACAAAACAAACAGCATTAGAATTACCCATTCTAAAGACTTAAACCTTGCCTGTGATATAAATAAGACCTGCTGGAGAAAGAGGTATGTATCTCTGAGACCACTCCACCATATCTCTCAACCAATAAAAAATCAAGTTCATATAGTGCAAGCAAATGCCATATAAAAGCAATAATAAAAATTTTGTAGGTATAAAATATATAAAAAAAATATAGAAGAAATGTATGCATACAATAATGCTTCTTGACTACTATAATACACATAAAATACGTGAAAAAATGAAACAAACAGAAGAGACAAGTTCATGGCAAAACCTGCTATAACAAATAATACAATACATCAGTTACAGTTTTTCTGTCCTGAGTTTTAATACTTGCCCTATCATGTGTAATACAGCAATAAAAAATCAAGTTCATATAGTGCAAGCAAATGCCATGTAAAAGCAATAATAAAAATTTTGTATGTATAAAATATATAAAAAAAAATAGAAGAAACGTATGCATACAATAATGCTTCTTGACTACTATAGTACACATAAAATATGTAAAAAGAAGAAAAAAATGACCCATTGTAGCGGGAGCTGGGCGTATTACTGAACCTTTGGCCACTTACGTTGATTTGAATTTAAAGAAGTTTATTACTTCAGTGTCTCACACTACTAAAGATTTGTGGGATTTTCTAAGATGGATGACTAGGGACAAATTTGGTTCAGATATTCTTTTAGTCACTATAGATGTGACAGAACTATTTCCCAGTATTCCGCACGATGTGGGCCTGGAGTGGTTTGGGGAAGTTTTATCGTCTGAATCTGGCTTAGATGGTAACACTATTAATTTGATTCTGGACTTTATGGACACCATTCTTAGAAATAATTTCATACATTTCAATAGGGAGTTTTATCAGCAAAGAAAAAGGTGTTGCTATGGGGGCAGCTTGTACCCTCCTGTATGCAAACTGTGTGCTATATTACTGGGAGCAGAATTTTGTCCTTAATACTGATTGGCAAAAGTACATCACCTTTTACACTCAATACCTGGATGACATCTGTTTACTATGGGGCTGCCCCAAAGATAAATTTGAGGAATTTATGATGTACCTCAATCACTCAACTGAATTTTTAGCTTTCACACATACTGTTAGTGATTCTAGCATTAATTACTTAGATATTACACTGTACAAAGATAGCATTAACAACTGTTTTCAGTCCAAGTTGTACAGGAAGATTTCATTCTCAAATTCTTATTTGCATTTTAAGAGCAGACACCCTTATTACCAAAAGAAGGGTGTTGTGAAGGGCCAAATGATCAGGGCTTCTAGAATGACTAGTGTGAACACAGAATTTTTAAAGGAGATTAGGACCCTTACTACATTATTTCTTGAAAGATGATACCCCAAACAATTGATTGACTGTCTAGCAAAGGAGGTTATTGAGAATAGAGACACTCAATTTTTTTCCTTTGCTAGGTACAGGAACTAATTGTCTTGAGAAATCTGAGGAGGTGTAATATAAACACATGGGAGCTTTTATTCATACATTTTTGAGTATATCAACACAGGTGGAGGACACTATAAGGAAATATTGGCCTATTTTAATGGTCAATGAGGACACTAGTTTATATCTCCCGAGCCATCCCACTTTTGTCAGTAGGAGAGAAACTAACTTATAAGAGCTTCTTGAAATGACGTATTTTACACCACTGACAGGTGACGGACTTAGACTCAGAACCCACAAGTGTGGGGCTTGTCAATAATGTTGTTTTATTCTTGACAAGAGTGAGTTATTTATTCCTTCAAAGAGATTTAAAATCAGGGCTTCTAGGTATTACAATTGTGGAACAAAAGGGGTTGTGTATATAGGGATCTGTGAAATCTGCCAGAGTTTTTACTTTGGAAAAACTGAGAGACAATTGAGGAGAAGGGTGTATGAGCACATGTATGAGGTATCTAAGGGAAAGGAATCAAATGCATTTTTTAGGCATTCTTTGTCCTGTAAGGGGATGAAAATTAAGTTCTTTGTGTTAGAACAGGTTTTAATGGATCCCCGAGGAGGGTGTTGGGAGTCCAGGTTGGAATACAGGGAATTGTTCTGGCAGCTTAAGTTGGACGCAGGCAGAACTCCTGGACTCAACGACTGTATTAGCATTAGTAGTGTATTAAAACTCATGGCAGCAAAACTGTAACTGATGTATTATTTGTTATAGCAGGTTTTTGCAGGCATGAACTTGCCTCTTGCTTCTGTTTGTTTAATTTTTTCTTCTTTTTACGTATTGTATATGTATTATAGTAGTCAAGAAGCATTATTGTATGCATACATTTCTTCTATATATTTTTTTTATATATTTTATACCTACAAAATTTTTATTATTGCTTTTATATGGCATTTGCTTGCACTATATGAACTTGATTTTTTATTGCTGTATTACACATGATAGGGCAAGTATTTTGTTCTAAGTCATTGTTGGACCATAGGGTTAATTATTTCCTATTCTTTTTATGTGAATCATTCATGTTAAGTAGTACTAATTAACTATTTAAAGAAGAAAATTGGTTTGGTTTGATTCACTGTTCTGAGGAAGCCTGGTATTTCACTAGGTGAAAGCGCTTAACTACACTTTTTTGTGAATTTTTAAGTGTTTTATCGTCTTTTACTACTGGAGTTTAAATTAAAATTGCATTGAGTCCTCAGTCCTGCCTGCCTTGGATTTTTTTGCTTCTTGGTTGTTGGTCTGCTTTTGTTTTGTTTGCTGGTTTTCTGAACAGGTTATTGGAAAGGCATTTGTTTTCAGTGTCTGTAGATATGGTTATGTCTAAAAAGATGACCGGGAACGTGCTGTGAGAGGTCAGAAAACTAGTGGAATTACTGATATGGTTATAAAAGACATTAAGTTTGCCTTCATCCCCTTCCCAGATGATATCAATGAAATGGGGACAGCATCAATGCAATATAGAGGCTTTGGTTCATTGCCTCCTCCTTCCATTTTCCTAGAGCCACACTGGTCAGCCTTGGTGCCATGCCCCCCCCCCCCCATAGCTATTCCAGTAGTCTGCTTATAAAACCTATTGTTAAAACATGAAGTAGTTGTTCCTAAGGATAAGATCCAATAACCTTCCTAGAACTTTTGTCCCTGCTGGTAATACATTTCTGTTCTTTTCGAATGCCTCTATTACAACTTGAATACAGTAGCCATGCAGAAGCACTGCATAAAGTGCTTCTGCATCTGTTGTGACCAGCAGTAGGGAACCGCTGACTGGAATATCTCTAATTTTAACCAGAAAATCCAGAGAGTCTAAAATAAAAGATTTGTTGACATTTGCCATTGGTTTTATCTGGGCATCAAGGTACTGTAGATGGATATTGTCACATTTATGCAACCACCACTTGCCACTACCAATCTGTAGGGAGGATCAGAGATATTTTATGTGGTTTTGGGATCCCAAAGCAGCTTGGTATTTTTGGGTGGGGGGCGGGTGACCAAAAAAGTCAAAGAGCTTGGCATCTAGTAAATCATCCTAATGCAGCATTTTCATTTGCTCTCTCAAATTATTATAAGCAACATTTACAGTGTTAAAAATCACATTTCCTGTAAAACCTGTTATTGTCAAGCATGACCTCAATTTTGCAGTTATAAGTGGCTGTATCTGTTACTATGATGCTTCCCATCTTAACTACCTTCATGATTCCGCGAGTTTTATCTCCGCTCAGATTTTTTAGAGCAACCATTTATTCTTTGCTAATGTAGAACTTCTTCTTAGGTGGTTTACCGAGGGCCTTACAGATATCAGAATCACATTTACTCTCATACACACTCAAGGTGCACAGGGGGGGACAAAGTTACTGTGCTTTTTCCATTTTATACCATTGTCATTTTTATCAGTGTTGCTTCCATCCTTATTTTTGTCATTGAAAAATACTTTACGTTTCAATTTCCTCAGATACTAACATCTGTCACAGTTTCCACTAAGTTACTTCTGTTAAAAGGTATAAAAGTCTGAACCTTGCCTAAGATTTCTTGCTCTAACTGAGCCAACGGTTTTGTCAAGTGGTTCCAGGCCTTAGTCCTATTTTGTTGTTGGTTCTGGTGGGTCCCTTTTGTTGTGTCAATCTTTCCAAGTCCCTTAGCTCCCTGGCCCCTTTCCTGGACTTGTTCTTCTGCTGGTGCCCATATGGAGACCTCTAAGCTGGGGGAAAGGCTGCTCTGTTGGGTGCCTTCCTGTTGGGGTCTAATGGTTCCATTTGATCGGGGTCTCCCTCTGTGATTTTTTCCTCATGTCCTGTTGCCTCATGCTGGTGGCGGCTGCACCTAAGTTGGGTTCAGGTTTGCCTGTTGTCTCCTTTCACATCTCTCTGGTCAGCAGTAGCACACACATCCTTTCCTACAGAGGCAGTGTGTAGGTGAAGGTGACTGAGAAAGGTACATGACACACCAATCATGGAAGGTTGTAGATTATGTCCATTGCATGCATGGCCCTTAGGGGCACATGTGATAACTCCCCAACTACTCAACTCACAGTGGCAAAAATGTAAAAGTAACATGACTTTGCCCCCTCAGCATATAAGCAGGTAGTGGGCAAAGGGCCCACACATAGTACTGCCACTTGACAGTTGTAACCCCTCCTTACAGAACAACATAACATAAAGGCCAACATATTTGAGTTGGCTAGAGACACACCTCCCAAGACTTGAGCATTAAAAGGGAGTGGAACAGACACAGAGCTCAGCCTAATTCAAGCCACATATCCACATAGTACCAAACACATCAAACTATACAGTCTTGGAATTACAGTACCATAATACAGCAATTACAACCATGCTGCTAAGAAAAAAAAAACAAAAAAACCTCTGTTCACAGTAACCCAGACAGCGAATATGCACCCGTTAGTTACACCCATGAGATCCACTTACACAAGCTGTCATATTGTTCAACAAACAATGCACAACTACTGCTTACATACAACACAACATAAAAATACTGGTGCCTAATCACCTGACTCTCTTAAGTGCTTCTGAACCTTACAGAATGCATATTTCCTTTACCGCTTTCACACTTTAGAGGCTGTCCTATGGCAAATTTCCTTTGTGTAGTGAGCACAATAATGGCTACAGACATTTTTTATCCTACACTTTCAAGGCTGTTGTTAAGGTCATTATGTTAATGACCCTATTTAGAGTGAATGTTCCTGAAATGCATGTTTTATCTCATCATGCATTTTAGCTATGCTGTGCCAGGAGGCTCCTTCGACTTTGTGTACTCATGCGAGTACTTGCAAAGTGCTTTGCACATGTAAGGGTGGGTCGATGACCCTATTTATCTTATAGCTTGTAAAGGTGCTAAAGTACAGAAATGGAAACATGTAAGCACTGTTCTGCTGGTACACTTATAACATGCCACAGATTATACCCTAACACCATCCTGTATATTCACACTAAGCAATGATTCCACCATTCCATGGATACAGAATATGCACATCATGTCAACAGCAGCAACATGTGTGCCTGGGAAAAGGATACATTTTTTTTCTCTGGATTGTGACTACTACATGGTCATGGCTTCTGAAGGTATAGTGGGTGAGAGTGCTCCCAGGTAGTGCACAAAAGAGAACAAGATTTCTGCATTTTATGTACAGAGAATGCCTGCAGTACATACTGGGGAACTCTTATGAGGGTCTCCTGTGTACAGTGGATATCTGCCACAACCTTGCCAGGGTAGTGACTACTGCTACTAGAATGAGCTGCTGAGAGATGCTGGCTGCATTATAGTAACCTGAAGAGGTGGCATTCTGAATGAAAAGAAAACTGCAGGTATGTAAGGAAGATCACTGCTCTGTTATTTCATATATAGTTAAATGGATCCTTAACTGACATTTAATTCATGATACTTGTACTTTTTATTGATGTGTTTCAGCCCAGGAATAGATTATGGAGAATAAGCTCCTATACCAGGGGAGAATGGAGTATCACAGCAGATGCAAGGGTAAGTAGGATCATAGGAGATTATGAGGCTATCGACCCAGAGGTCATTTTAAGCCTAGCCATTTCAACCCAATGTAATACTGTAGAGTTACTAATTAATACCAAAGATTGCATTTAGTGATGTTTACCCGTGTCCTTGAGGGTTGTGGGTGTTATCCCTGGAAAGAATTTATGGTGCCCCAGCCACTCATCCAGGTTCCTCTTGAAGAGTGTCATAGAAGTGCACTATTTCACATGAATTGGTAGCATGTTATAAAGATGTGGCAGATAAATCTGTCCCTCCAGCATGTCCTATTTAAGTTGCAGGCCATATTTAAGTCCATGGAACTGGTAGCCCTAGACCCATTTGATTTACGGATATGCAGTAAGTTCATTAGGTCTGGGTCTTGGGTTTCTCTGCAAGTCAGGCATAAGTCTCTCCTAAGAAGTCTATATGATAACTAGTATAGTGACAGGGATTTTAGTCTGTCCATGTAAGGCACATGCTGGAGGCCCTTGATCTTCTTTGTTAGAAACCACTGAGGTCTCTAATTGCTGTAGGTGCTTAGTACGGTACATACCAAATGGGACATTATACTCCGTTATGGGCTGGATAAGTGCTGAGTATAGGGGGGTTATAACTTCTTTTGCTCTTGAGGCAATGCCTTTACTAATCAAGTGAGCTACATGAAAAGCTTTCCTTACAATAGTAGACACATGGTGGTCGAAGTTAAGGTCGTGGTCAACCTGTGATCCCAGGTCCCTACCACGTCATGGGTACTTATGGTATTGTTATTGATTTGATAGTGTGAAGGGACATTGTTTGTGTCGAAGGGAATAATGATGCATTTCTCTGCATTTAGTTTGAGACCATGACTAATATACCAGTCATTGGTCTGTGTGAGACCATCCTGGAGTATACTGACATCATTTGGGGATTCAATGATTGCACCTAGTTTGCAGTTGTCTGCAAACTTGGTCAGCCACAACCCTTTAATTTTGACCTGAACTTCTGTGAAGTATATACTAAACAGTATGGGGCCTAGCATTGACCCCTGTGGCACCCCGCTGGTAACATGATGTCTGTCATATAAGTAGCTTTGTATATCATAGCAGCATTGTATTATTCACAACTATACATATGCAGGGGTACCTGTAGCACCCATATGTAAGAGTGTTATGTACTGGTAGACAAAACCTCTATATATGTGCTACTTTGCTACACACATGCCCACTATCAGTGCTCATGGGATCCCCACAGCCAACATCAGCAGACATATCTCCAGTTCAGACTGCTCTCATAGCATGCCCACTGCCACATGGTGCCTAACATGCATGGCAGCTGGCACAGTAACATACCTTATTGCAGGAGAGCACACTCCAGGAAGGCCATGCATCATGCATAATGTCTGAGCATTGTCCCACCATATGCCCATGCAGGTGCCACTTCCAACTGTCATACTGATGGCACATATGAGACACAACAGTTCTGTCCCAGGGTACAGCAGCCTACATTGCAGTGGTTTCCCACCATATGCTGACAGCTGCCTGTGTTGCCAACAATTGCAGGTCTGGCTTTGGTACAACTCATTGGCACCACTTCCCTGCTGGGCTGCATACATACCAACACTGTCCAAGTGAATGTGGCATGTCTTTGTCCCTGTCTCATACCACATACCCCACAGAGGCACACCTGCACACATAATCTATAGCCTATTATGGCCAACAGCACCATCCTGCCATTGTTGACTTCCTCAGGCCAAAGGTATGCTGCAGCTATACCCGTGTAAGCACTTCATTCAAGAGGGATTTATGATGTTCTATACCTATTCAGCAGTATCATCCCTAGCATAGTGGCACACACTGCAGCTGTTTAGTCCATTCGTAGGTAATCTGTAAGAGTGATCAGATGCCGAAAAAAATAAAGTTTCTCTGTGTGTGTGTGTGTGTGTGTATATATATATATATATATATATATACACGTTTTATATATATATATATATATATATATATATATATATATATATATATATATATTAGTTATTATAATTTTTTTTAACTTGTCATTCGATCATGCACCTGCATTGATAAAATTCAGTGGGGCGTCAAAGCAATGTGGGGGGAATTGCAGGTGGGATGACACTAACAAAACAAAGACTAAGAGAAGGGGTGAGAAGGATAACTGAAGAAAAACAAGCAGGGAAGGAAAGTGTGTGTAAATCCAATGGGATCAAGACTACAGTGAGTGACTGGTTAATACATGAAACAGTAAGATTTAAGAGGACAATAGAAGAATGAATGGAGGGAGCTGAAATGGAAATTAAAAGGAATTCAGACCGAAAGAGCTGAAGGGGAAGATGAGAAGCAGCTAACGATAAGGGAAGCAATAAATAAGGTATAAGATGCAGTTAAGAGGAACTACAGAGTATGGGAGTTTTTTTTTTACATTATGAAACAGTGAGATAATATGGCATCTTGAATATATCATTTAGAAAAAAATCCAGATGACTGTAAATCATTCTTCTGTTATGAAATAAAGACTATATATCCAATACAGGGTATATAGTGTATATAATGAATCTTCATAACCAATCATATAAAAAACAGATATAAAAAGCTCCAAGAGCAGTATAAAACTATATACAATTTGTCTGTAGTGGCAACATAAATTTTAAGCTAGAGAAGAACTGGTGCATCTAATACTACATGTCAAAATGATAAAGATCACTAGTGTACCCCAATATTTTTTTACCTTATACCTCAAAAAGGGGGTGAATATTTATATTCAGAAAAGCTGCATCCACATCCCTTCCTAGCCATGCTCACAAGCTCCCTGACCAACCTTTGTTATGTAGGAAGAGATTTTCTAATCATCTGATTGCAACAAATACTGACAGATGCTGGGAAAGAGTGCAAACCTGAGTGCTGGATAGGGTGAGTCATAAGTCCTAAAAAAGGGGGACAAACATCCTCACAATCAATGATGGCAGCAAGACCACCTCTTGCTGAAGGTATTACAATACAAGACACTCCCAGAATTTCTGTTGCTGATGAACTAAAATGTCCTTACTGTCTTCACGGGGCTCTTCTAAGTTGTAGTGGATTTGTACACTGTCGGAAGAGGGGCACCCACTAACCCCTACAGATAAAAAGAAACCTGTTGGACATGCTCCACTTAAAGAAATCCCAGTCCCTCCGAGCTATACGCTCTAGGGACCTAAACCTTGTCACCACAATAAACAGAACATGCCAGAGGGATATATTCCTGTCCCAGAGACTTCCCATACTCTGGAATAAACTACCTGTCTATATTAAACAAAACTCCTCATTAGCACTCTTCAAAAAAAAAAATCTTGATGATTGAATGAGAAATAGGAAATTCATCCCGGGGATCACTTCTGTGGCTCTGCTCGACAGTGGCACAGGAAAATAATTTTCTTGGGTGGCAAAAGCCAGGGTACCTTTTTGGCTGGGCTTGTATATGCCCCTAGGGCCGATAGCCTAGTACCTACCTATGAACCTATCCCTCACTTATGAATGTAATATCTTCACTGCCTGACTGAAACAGAGATGATGCGAAGGAAGGCATACTGTCGGAGGCAGTTAGAGATGGTCAGGGAAGTTAATACAATGGAGGCCAAAATAAAGAAAGGATCAATTGAAGGTGTAGAACTTGAGGAAGCAAATGGGAGTTGAGACAGTTTTATGGTTAGTTACACACCACCACACTGAAGGAGGAGGAGGGGAAGATTATGAACAGAAATGGAAGGGATAGCTGACAGAAGAAATAGAAATTGTGAACAAATAATAAATACTGCCATCAGGAGATTGAAAATGGAG
The DNA here is from genome assembly GCF_019279795.1 of Protopterus annectens. Lineage (NCBI taxonomy): Eukaryota > Metazoa > Chordata > Ceratodontiformes > Protopteridae > Protopterus > Protopterus annectens. The sequence continues at coordinate 1,910,861,267 of NC_056731.1, forward strand.
ACGGTAGCATGATGAGATGGAGTTCTTAAAGAATATTGCAAGACAGGTATATGGGGAGATCAAAGAAAATTTGTTAGGATATTCAACAGCTTTATATGACCACCTTGATGATGCAGGTGACTGCAGTACCTTTCCATAAAGAGATCTTGGGGATCCATTTTGAGTTGTTGCAAACTTGTTTAATTGATGGACAACTCAAAAGAGACAGACTGCAAATATTAATGATATTCAATGTATCTGGAGGGGAGATTTACCCTCCCAGTTCCCAAACTGGTAGTTCTACACCCCTGCCCTCCTTAACTCATTACATCTGAGTGATGCCTCCAGGTATATTTGCAGTTAACTCCTACTGACTCCTCTAGGCGTCACGTATTGCATGTTCATATTTACATCAATAGTTCCAAACCCATGCTATGTACAAAGTTTTAAATGATTTCATCTTAACAATGACAAACTCAACTGCATAAATATTTGACCTCTGTCTAGTGCAGGTAAACAGTAACTGTTGTTTTTATGATATTAATTTATATAAATAGAATGCTCACATTTGTCTAAATATCTCAACAACCAAGTAAAAGAGACAGAACTCCTTAGCCTCATATGAAAGCTCTCAGCTAGATGAATAAAATGCTGCTGACGATGAATAAAATGCTGCTGACGTGTGTGTAACTTGAGTGGTTGCTGAAATACTATAAGTTGTTTACAAAATATTAAGATTAAACTGGGGAACTGGGGGTTACTATGACTCTCCTAAAGTCATTGGGTTCTAGATGCTTTGAAGTGCATCTTTTTTACATCCTTTTGATCCAGCGATGGCCTGAACATAAATTATGAGTAGGGAAAGAAATTCAGTTTTACTTTTTGTTTCAAGGAAAACAAGTTGTGGCTAAACCTTAATATTCAAGGCTAACAAAATAGTATGTCTTCAATAAACTGAGAAGAGACATGCTTCCAAGAATATATAAATCATATCTGGAACAGTGCCTACCTTCCTACCCTCCAAAAAATATTTACCTTCTGTATACCCAATATAAGAATGCATCTTTTCAGCTCACTTCTGTCAGAATACATCACATAACTCACTGCAATCCCCACAGATCTCTCAACCTCTTATTTCAAGAGTCAAAGAGAAAGCTAAAAATGGTGGACAAAGGATCAAAATCAGGGACAGTCATTGCCCGCATTTACTTAGACAACTGTTTGAATAACAGGCTTTGTATTAACATGCTTTTTCTGAACACTACTAAATCTGAAACTGAAATATCTGTCATTCTTTACTGTGCAATCCTCACTGATTTCTCAGTTATAAAAAAAGAAGTTATGTACTCACCATAATGTTCCATGTGAGTTGTTCATCTCACCTTCATTCTTTACTGATGGGTTCGGAGCCGATCCTCGACTCTGACTCGGCCAACTGCAAAAACTCAAGGTTGTCAACCAGCTCGAGCCAACTCCCTATCCCATGATGCACCCTGATCTTTCCTCAGATCTTGTTTGCTGCGTGATTACTTACTTAGTAGTATAAATATGCCACTCAGAGAGTTGGGTAAGAGACAAAGCACTCTATATGGACCTCAAGTAGACTGGATGGGGGTTGGAGGGTGGGACGTAAGAATGAAGGCGAGATGAAGAACTCAAATGGAACATTATGGTGAGTACATAACTTCTTTATGTGAAGTGGTTCTCTCGCTGTTCATTCTTTACTGATGGGTAGCGTCCCAAGCATCATCTTCTTGGGTGGCTAATGGGAGTATATTCCTCAGAACTGTGGAACCAAAGGAGGTCCTATCCCTGGAGGTCTTGTCTACTTTGTAATGAGTGATAAAGGTATGAGGTGCTGACCAAGTAGCTGCTGCACAAATAGAGTCTAATGGTAACCTCGCAGAAAAAGCTAATGAGGTTGAAACAGCTCTAGTAGAGTGGGCCTTTACTTTTTGTTGCAAGGGGGCATTTTGTGAATTATAAATGAAGGAAATACAATCTGATAGCCATCTTGAAAAGGTTACTTTTGTCACTGAGGCACCCTTCTTTGACTCTGAAAAGGAAACAAAAAGTTGATCCGTTGACCTGGATTGTTTCGTTCTGTCTAGGTAAAATCATAGTTGTCTATGAACATCAGGTTTGTGCAGCATGTGTTCCATCCTATTTGTGTATTGGGGAAAGAAAACTGGCAACTTAATAGACTGGTTAAGATTTGCCACTGAACAAACTTCTGGTAAAAAGGATGGATTAGTTCTGAGCGAAACTCTGTCATTATGGAAAATCAGATAAGGAGGTTTGATGGTTAAGGATTGCAGCTCTGAAATCTATCAGAAAAACAGTCTTCCATGAAAGGAATTTCAAAGAACAGGATGAGGTTGGTTCAAAAGGAGGTAGTATGATTCTGAATAGAACAAAATTTAGATTCTATGGCATGACTGTAGCTCTGATTGGAGGCCTCAAATTAATTGCACATTTAAGAAAGGCTTTAGCAAGTTGATGCAACATGACATTAGAGCCTTGGAAACCAAAATGAAAGTTTGATATTACTGCTAATTGAACTCTAATGGTAGCTGCAGCAGCTCCTTCGTTGAAAAGTTTAGTTAGGAATTCCAATATAGATCGGATCGGAGCTAAAAAAGGATCAACGTCATTCTGAGAAGCCCATAAAGAAAATCTCATCCATTTACTAAGATATAACTTTGTGGTAGATGATTTATGAGAGGATGTTATAATATGTTGGGCCTCAGTTGAGAGATTGTAAATCCTGGCTGCTGTGGAAATTGGAGCACCAAAGCTTTCAGCTTTAGGGAATGAAGGGAAGGGTGAAGAGCCCCCGACGAATGGGTCAACAGATCCGGAACTGGGTCCAGGATCCAGGGTTCTTCCAAAAGATGAGGCTGGAGGAAGGGAAACCAAATTTGCCGAGGCCAGTAAGGAGCTATTAATATCATGGTTCTTCCCAGAAGTTTTGCTTTCTCTAATACCATGGGAATCAGAGGGAAGGGGGAAATGCATAAAGGAGACCCAGGGACCAATCATGCACCAGTGCATCCTTTGGGGCTTTTCTCGGTTGGGGGATTAGGGCAAAGTAGCTGCTGCATTTCGTGTTTGTTGGGGTGGCAAAGAGATCACAGCAAGGCTGGCCCCCAACTGTGGAAAATCCTTTCCGCTACTTGTTGCTTCAGGGACCACTCATGAGGCAGTAAGATTGCCCTGCTCAGCTTGTCTGTTATCACATTGGATTTCCCCGGATGTGTGTTGCTGACAGAAAGCAATGGGAGGAGACTGCCCACTGCCATACTGTCATGGCCTCTCGACACAGGGGGTAAGATTGGGTTCCTCCTTGTTTGTTGATGTACCAGACTACTGATATGATGTCTGTCTGAATAGTAATTGTTCCCAAAGGTAGAGAGTCTTGAAAGGACTGCAACACTAGAAGTACCTCTCTCATCTCCAGGACATTTATATGCAGATGAGCCTCGTGTTTCTTACACGTGGGCTGTTCTTCCCTGAAAATGCCCCCTCACCCAATCAAGGAAGTATCTGTAGTTACCGTGGCTATGGGATTGGGTAGAACGAATGGACGTCCCAGAGATACATGCTGAGGTGTCAGCCACAACTGAAGGCCCTTCTTGCATGCATTCATTATGACAATTTGATGTGACATTGGAAGTTCCTGAAAGGACCACTGAGAGAATAGGAGCCATTGTAGAATTTGCATACGCATTTGTGCGAGGGGAATGGCAATGATTGCTGCTGCCATCGATCCTAGCAATTTGAGAACCACTGAGACTGGGGCTTTTTTCTTGGAAGCAGGTCTGATACTTGTTCTCATAAGAGAGAAATTCTTTCTAGAGGTAGACAATGTCATAGAAACTGTGTTTAGTTTTGCTCCTATGAAGATGGTCTGTTGCGATGGCGATAAGACAGATTTTTCTGAGTTGATCGCAATCCCCAATTGATTGCATAGGTGTAAGGTTGTGTCCCTCGCTTGAATGAGTTGATGCTTGGTGGTGGCAGTGAGGAACCAGTCATCTAGATAAGGAAACACCTGGAATCCCAACCGTCTCAGGTGAGCGGTGACTACTGCCATACATTTGGTGAACACTCCAGGGGCTGTAGTGAGACCAAAAGGCAGAGCACGAAATTGATAATGACTGGCTCCCAGCCGGAAGCGTAGATGATCCCCAGATGGTCTGTCCATCTTTATATGGTAGTACAGATTTACTTCAGTAGATCGAACTTTTACAAGTTCAAACCACATATGGTCGAGACCATATGTCCGAACTAGTAAAAGTTCGAACACTGAAATAAAAAAAAAAATAAAACATCAAAACACAAAACTAAACATCTATAGCAGGGGGTCTACACCCCCCTGCACACCTCACATCCCCTTACTTAAATATACCAACTCCAAGATTGCACTACATTGCGGAAATGGGAAATCTTCCCTTTCTGCAATGTACTGAGATCTCCATTCAGTCTGATCGAACTTTTACAAGTTCGAACATATGGTCTTGGCCATATGTGATTTGAACTTGTAAATGTTTGATCTACTGAAGGGGACCCAGTAGTATGCATCCTGAAGATCTATAGAGCACATCCAATTGTCTTTTCCAAGAAAGGGAAGTATTGACTGAAGTGTGACCATCCAGAACTTCATTTTTTTCACTGGCTCATTTAGTTTGCTTAAGCCCAGAATAGGTCTTCAGTCCCCTGTTTTCTTTGGAACGAAAAAGAACCTTGAGTAAGTTCCGGATCCTCTTTGGTCTGCTGGGACTGGCTGGATGACTCTTTTGTCCAGCAATCTTTGGACCTCTAAGGCTGCTAGGTCCCTGTGACTGGGAGGAACATCTGGGATTTTCTTTACTAGAGGGGTGGCAAAGGGAATAGAGTATCCTCTGGATATTATGCTTTGTACCCAGCTGTCTTTTGTTATTTTTAGCCAGGTGTCTAGGTACAAAGATAGGCATCCCCTGACTGCCTCCAGAGATGTTCAGTTGAGCCTCCTCTCAGGAGCGCTGATAGGGCTTGCCAAAGAACTGCTCTCTGTCACCCTGGTTCTGTGGACCCCCCCTGCCATGTGGACGGTGTCTTCCATTATTACCCCCTCCTCTGCCTCTAGAGGGGGTGTCACCACGAGTGTTTTGAAAAGATCCTTGAGACTTACGGAACAATATCATTCCATCTCCCCTCCCTTTGGGGTAGGGTCTGTTAGGGGTAGAAAAATGTACACCAACAGCAAACAAGGTCTTTCCACCTTTCTCACTCCTGGTAAGAGTTTCCTTAAGCTTAGGTTCGAAAAGGGATGAACTGTCAAAGGGGGTGTTAATGAAGGAAGACTTAAAAGGTCCTGCAAAGGAACATAAACGCATCCAGGAATGTCTCCTGAGAGCGATTCCTGTACCCGCTGCCCTGCTCATACCATCAGCTGCATAAGACAACAGACGCATGGAAGAGTTCACTATCGAATTAAGAGTGGAGAGCTGGGAAGTTACCTTGTCCAAAACTCCCGCAGCTATTGAACCCTGTAGGGTATCTCCTAGCTCATTCAGGAGATCCCGTTGTAACCTGGTAAAATGTGTGAGGTAGTTCAGTGATCAAAGAATGAAGGCTGCTGAACTGAACATACACTTCCCTTATCTGTCCATATTCCTAGATTCCCTATTAGGAGGATGAACAGATGAAGAAGTCTCCGATAATTCCTTCTTGGTGGCTGCCGCCACCACCATAGCATCAACCAGTACTCCTTTGGTAAGGTAAAGTCTGACTTTTGGGCTGGTAATAAATTTGTTGGGCCTCCTAGGGACAGGCTCCGTGGTGCTTGGGGACTCCCACACCCTTCAAGTGAGCAATTCCAGCAACTCATCGAAAGGTGGAGACACCCAAGAGGTGGAGGGTTGAGATCCGAAAGCCTTCAGGAGAACTGACTCATCATCAGAAGGGTTAAGGGATTTCCAGCCACCCCTCTGTTTAAGAATCTCTAAGATATCTACAAAGAAGATATCTTCTGAGGGGGACCATGGAGACCCTTTTGACTCATCCAAGTCAGTATCCGAAGTGAATGACTCCTGTGGGTTGTTCAAATGCTTCCTCTTGCAGAGTCTCTTCCTAGGCACTTCTTCAGTGGGGGCTTCCGGAGAGGTCTCGGAAGAACATGGCTCACCCACTGGAGCTTCTTGAGGCTCAGGATCTCTACACTTCAAAGGAGCATGTGATGAAGAGGCAGACACTGGTGCTTTCAGGGAGGGAGCTGCTCAAATTGATGGACTGGTTGTCGGGGCAGACAAAGCCCTCCTCATAGCTTTGAAGCTTTGAAGGCCCATCGGTCCCAACGAGAAGTGTCCCTCAGATAAGAAGAACCAATGGAAATCATCTGTGCCAGTACAGAGGGCTCCGAGCCAGAGGTTGGGGCTGAGTTCATTCCAGCTGAAGCCCCGAGAGGTAAAGTTGGCACCTACAAGTCGGTCCGACTGTCCTCCCTGGACCCGACCAGTGAGTGTCAGCCCCGAGATTCCTAGGTTGGCACCGAGGGTATCAGGGCAGTTGAGGCTGAAAACCCTATAGAAGGTGTCAGACCCGAAGGGTCCACGATCATCAGTTCCATACTCTCCGGCTCTGAAACATCCATGTGAGTTGGAGGAGGAACAGAAGATGTAGGAGGAACTAAGATTGGCTCGGAAGCCCCCTGGGTCGGTGCCGATAAAATTTTTGCTAGCGCAGGTATCTTTAGGAGCTTCTTCACCATATGGTCCACATCCAGATCAGACAGTCTACCTGAGGCCCATGAGGAATGTGACGAGGCCACAGATTGTAGTATAGGAGACTTTAAGGTTGGAGATACCAGCTCCGAACCATAACAACAGTCGGTTCCGATGGCTGTGGAACCAATGTTGATACTTTATTGGAAGCTGACTTTGATGTAGATGGAGATTTTGATGCCTCCATGTTCTTTGAGTGTTTGTCTGGCTTATCCAATGATTCCTGAAATGATGATTTAAGCAGACCTTTATCCATCAACTTTCTTTTCCTCTCATGCAACACTCTTGAGCTGAAGGTGTGGCATATAGAGCAGCTTTCTTGCAGGTGAACCTCACCCAAGGAGTAAACACATTCAATGTGTCCATCAGTAATGGACATCTTTTGCCCATATCTAGGGCACTTCTTGAAGCCAGACTTGGCTTTCTCTTTTTCCTGGTGTGACATCTTCCACAACAGCAAAAACAATATTCACACCACAACCAATCAAGTCTAAAAGAAATCAGTACACACAGACATTATATATGTACCCTGTGAAAAAAGAAGGGCTACAATTGCACTCTAACACCACACACAGTATACTAACACTAATAAGAAATAGAAACCCAATGGCCTAAAAAAACAGCCACTAACTTCACTAAATAGGAAGTAAAGGTAGGTATACACCCTGTAAAAAAGAAGGGCTAAACACACACTCTAAAAGGGAAGAAACTCTGTGCCCTATGAAAATTATGGGCTAAAACTATTAAGCACACTATGTTAGAATATATATCTATATGCTCTAAGAAAGATCTAACACACACACTTTAAGCTAAAGAGAAAGGAGAAATAAAGGGCCTAATAAAAACCGCGGCCACTAATTTCTCTTAAACACACTAACTATACTAATTCAAGAGATAAGGAGAATAGAAGGCCTAACTACAAAAAAAAAAAAAAAAAAAAAAAAACGGCCTTAAGGGCTAATTATCTAATCTAAAACTAACTATAAGAAGAAGCTACACACTCTAACTACAATATTAATACATAATTATTAAATTTTTACCAAAACTATAGCTATAATATTCAAGAAGAAAAGTTTTTCACTGGCCAGAGCTGGTGAACATCCGATCTAGTTGCAGCGGCAAACGAGATCTAGGGAAGATCAGGGTGCATCATGGGATAGGGAGTTGGCCTCAAGCTGGTTGAAGACCTTGAGCTTTTGCAGTTGGCTGAGTCAGCTCCGAACCCATCAGTAAAGAATGAATGGCGAGATAGAACAACTTCACATCACATTTTATGAGGAAAAGACCAATATATGAGGCAAAAATCAGGGGCATTCTGCAAAGCCAGGGAAAATTAGCAGCATCTGCGCCCCCCCAAGGATGTGACTATCAATTACAGGTACTTGTATGATTGTGACTGTACACATCAGCTGTTTGACTGTGATCAAATGAATGAAGAAATACATAAATAATTGACAAACAGGGATTATCTTCTCAGCTCACTGTTTAAAAATTAGTGTGCAACCCACTGCAACTCCCCAAATACATCTCAGCATCTTAGTTAAGAATCAAGCAGAAAGCAAAAAGTAAATAAATAAATAAATAAATAAATAAAGGTTGACAAAGGACCAAAATCTTGGACAGCTATTGTTTTTATATAGATAGAAAGTTGCTAGAATAGCACTGTTTACATTTGCACACTACTTTTGAAGCTAAGTCTAGAACTCAAATGTCTATCTTAATTTAGTGATTGCAGTCCTTACGGATTTGCCTAAATCCCCCCCACCACCACCACCACAAATTTTACAAGAACCGGTCAAAATCAGATATACCCATAATCACATACTCAAATTACTTTCCTTCTATATGATAGCTTAAAAAAACTTGTGCAAGCCTCTGCAGCTCTCCACTAATTCCTTCTTTCACTTTCAGTCTCATGTTGTCTCAGTAACCTGAGGCAGCCTGAGCCAACAGGAAGAGCTCCTTGCTACTTCATATGGCAGCCCAGTGAGATTCTTATTGAGTAACATTTCTACCATTCTCAAAATGTCATTAAGAGCTGTAATAAGATGTAATCACCTCAGTCTGCATTTGGATTATTTGTAATGCCAGGCTGTTTTGAAAAGCAGCCTGACAAATGGAGTAAGTTGACTTTTTCCAGTATCCTGGCACTCTAAATACCAGAAACAAAATAGAAAGTCTATAAATGTCTATAAAATACATTTTTTTTATTTAGGGTCTGCAGTCCAGCATCCAGAACCACCAGCCACCCCTGCATGTGAGCCACAAAAATTTTTGAGTAGACACGTTCATTTGTCCTTCTTCACAGTAACTAAAGACAATGAGAATTGGGGAGGCAAGAGTCAAGGACTGTGGCTGTCATCATGTAAAGAGTAGAGACTTTCTGCTTAGGGTCCTGAACTTATGCTATTGCAGTCTGACACTTGCACCACCAGAGAAATGCCTGCAGTGCTGACTGTGTCAGAAGCATGATTCTACATATATGCACAACGATATTTGACTACAGAGCTATGGTGTGCTCAATAGGCTACTGTGCACATTTCAAGTCCATGCATTGCATTAATTGCCACGGTGGGTATCGGCCGCTGTGGTGCAGTGGTTAGCATTGTCACTTCACAGCAAGAGGTTCTCAAGTTTGATTCTCAGTTGAAGTGCCTTCTGTGTGGTGTCTGCATGTCCTCCCTGCAGTCTTGTGAGTTTTAAAGACATGCAGATAGCTGTGTGTGTGTGTGTGTGTGTGTGCGCTCCTTCACTGAAGGTTAGGCACCAGGCTGGCAACTTGACACTGTAAAAACTCCACTGCCAAACAATCTGTGGACGGGTGATCCACTGTGTCGACCCCTAACCGGGAAAAGCCGAAAGATATTGCTTTTGCACTGCATTAACACCATACCTCCACCTGCTGTCAACATTACAGGGTGGTTCAATTAAAGAATCAAAGACCTTACCCAGAACAGGGGTGCAAGGGTCCATCCCTTGAGCCATATCTGGAAATGCTCATTACTGACAAGAGCTGGGTGGGCAGTTGTTGTCCAATCCCAGCGCAGAAAATTTACATCAAACTGCTGTACGGCTTCATTGTCTTGAGAACGTGGTGTTGTGTAATATCAGTTAAATGGGAAATAAGAGATGGATGTCTTCAGAGGACTAGATCTTGGCACTGGAAAATGGCTCTTTGGACATGGAATGTCACTTTACTATTAGAGAAGGATCAATAGCTTGCATGGGAGGTTGAAAAGCAGCAAGATTTAATTTACACACTGCTGGTTCTGGAACCAGACTTCTAGAACAGAGGTGTTCTCTTTCCTGCTATGAAGTTGGCTTTCAGAAAAGGCCTCCGGTATGTGTCTGTCAGCACCTATGTGCTGTACAGTTAGACTTTGTGTTCATAGATGACAGGGTCACCTCAATAGAGCTGTCAGCAGAAAGGAAAAATCTATCAGCTGTTTATGCAAATGCACTAAACAACCATTCACAGTATTTTTAATTCAGAGAGACTGTAAGTATACTGATTGATAGGGTATAACTTAATGACTCTGTAGTTCAACTGAGGGTTTCCAGTACTTGCTTGGAAAATTATGGAAATACCTTGAAAAGATTTGACAGTGAAGAATGTCTTGCCTGAAGCCAGGTCTGAATTCAAGGAATAAACTGTTTTGATTCTTCTGGAATAGTCATGCTTGTTATCTTGTGTCTTTAACAACCGCTATGTTTAAAAAGCAAACTTGTAATTGGATTTTGTAGCAGAACATCTGAGGGGCAAAGGTCAATTGCATAAAACATGATTCTTTATATTCTGGATAATTTGATCAAGAGTGGTGCTGAACTGTTAATCAACCATCTTTGGGTGGTGATTTGCGTCAAAGGGCTGAGGCAACAGCTGAACAAATCTTGGAAACCAAGATGAATACTAAGTATATAGTGAGGGTGCCTGTGAATCACCTTTATAGTGTTTTTTTGTGCAGGACAAATTCATCACCCACTTTCAGAAGAGCTTTTCCCATATGCTTGGGGAAGTCAGGAATATAGATTCCAAACAGACCTTGTTCAAGGCCTCAACAACTGTGGCTGAAATGGAGTCAGTGCTTGTTGTAATGGTAACCACAATGATGGACCTAAATAGTGAGGAAAGCCAGCAAGTTAAAGAAGCTTTCTACTATGCTAGTGGGGTGGCTCTGGATTTGATTGATAAGTACTAGAAGGACTGGAATACAGCAGCAATAGTGGCAATCACTGATGTGAAGGCCTGTGTGTGGGATGAGTTCAGAGAAAAACATAGCAAAAGACTTTACAGATGTCTACAGTACTTCTGTCCAAAACTCAACCACTCCTGTAGCCTTTCTAAAATGGGGTGGTTTAATCATCACAGTGACCTGATCTACAGAAATGAATTCACTTCCACCAGTTGCTTTTGGCACTAATGTCTCAAAGGAGGGCAGGTCCACCTGACTCAGGAGTTCATTAAAGTGCTTTTTTCACCTCTTGACCATGTCCTCAGTGAAGGCCTGCATTTTTCCACCCTTGACCAAAAGAGATTGGATTATGTCGACCTCATCCTCCTGAGTAGGCAAATAGTTTTCTAGAAAATTTACACTAGTTGTTTGTTTTTCTAGGTGATTTTTGTTACTTTGATTCCATTCATTCTCCCATACTGGACAGCCTCAAAACAGAGAAACAGAAGCTACCCAGTGGGGCTGTCATCTAGGAAGCCAAGAGAGAGCTTCTTGCGCAGCTCATATCCCATCCCCAGCTCACACTGTGGGGATAGGTGCCCTTGTCCATTAGCTTAGGTTCACCTGGAGCCCTAAGGAAACCATACATACATGTCCATATTTGGTATGAGGCATTTCTGTTGGGACCTAACCACACCTTACTGCATGGCCATACTCCCACACACACACTAAGAGTTACCATCATTGGCTTTGGATACAAAGCCTTTATTCCATATTCAGTGTACATAGTACAAGCATCACTCACACAGGAGCATCAGCTGACTGTGAACACCCTTCCCCACCCTCCCAGAATAGGTGTTAGTTGCTCAGTCCCATTCCCTTGTCTGACTCTTCCAGCACTCAAGCCACTTCTCAAACTCAGTTTGTCTGGGTCATAGTCAGGGCTTTATGTCTACATGTCACAGAGCCAGGTTACACCTTGAAGTTTAGGCAGGAACTCCTCATATTCTGTATAGGACATAGATGATATACAGTAGATTCTTATTTTATTATTTTTGCATTTCATACTGTTTGGTCCAATGTGTCTTTCTAGTTAAATATTTGGACATACTTATTAGATTTTGAATAGTTTACCTTGTCAGAAGTGGCTTGCTCAGAGCCACACGGTAGGAAAATGGAGGATGAAGGAATCAAACCCTGGACTACAGGCATGTAACTGGTGAGCTAACAGCCTACTATTCCTTTGGACCTTAGTTAAGATCCTTTCTATATGAAATATACTTCAGATACATGCGTGAAATTACTGGTAGTCAAAACCTAATTTTATTGTTGATACAGAGCCAAAAAAAGTTGTAAGCTTGGTGTATGTTCTATTTTATCAATTTACAGCTACTTTGAAGGACAGTATTAGATACTAATAGATTTTATAAGCAAGCTGGAAAAGAGAAACCTAGTGAGTGGAAAGAAATGAAAAGAAAAGTAACAAAGTTATTTACTTACCATAACTTTAGCTCCATGTTATCTTATTCTGTCTATCTCATCTAATGGGTATATGGAATCCAGTGCTGGGAAACTCTCACACTTTGGATCCAAGGTTCAGGCCCTCTCCCAACCCATGTTTCCCCCTGTCCTCTCTGTCCTCACAGTTCCTCAGATTGAGTTTGCCTGCCTATATGAAACACACAGCTTATTCTAAATTAGCAGAAGAACTGAAATGACAATAATATAGTCAAGGACTGTAAGTAAGACAAGGCTCCAGACTGGTCCAACAGGGTCACTCGAGAGTCCAAGACAGTGACAATTTGGAAGGAGGGTGGAGTGAGGGAGGGAAAATTGACATGGACAGAAGATGACAACATGGATCTAATATTATGGTAAGGCTATACCTTTCGTATCCCATGTTATCTAGTCCCCAGCTACCACAAACCCTGGGAGGACTTATGGAAGGATGTTCCAAAGGATGGTGGAGCCAATTGAAACATTAACCCTAGACTGTAGGTCCAGCTTATAATGAGAGATAAATGTGTGCACTGTAGACCAAGTAGCCACATCACCTATAGGTACTCTAGAGAAGAAAGCTGTAGAAGTTGCCATCATTCTAGTTGAATTAACTTTAGGTTTGTTAGGCAATGATAGTCCTTTGGCTCTAAAGACAAACATGATGCAATCAGACGATCAACTGGACAAAATGACCTTAGAGAGACACTGGTTCCTAATTTAGCTTTCAGAAAGGAAAAAAAAATGTTGTTCATATTTCTGAGGTCCTTGGTACAGTATAAACAGAAACTTAATTGATGATGAGCATCCAACAAATGTAGGGGATTTTAACTCTTGTTTGAGAAACTGGGGAAAAACACCAGGAGGTTAATAGCCTGATTCAAGGCAGAGTCAGAATCAACTTTGATAAGGCAATTGGGATTAATTCATAGAGTGCCACCCTGTCTTTATGAAAGACTAAATACGGTGTTTTTAAGACAAGGCTTGCAATTCTGAGATCCTTCTTGTTCGAGGTAACTGCCAACAAGAGAGTTTTCCAAGAAAGGAATTTCAATTGCACAACAGCTGCAGATTCGTTTTATCAAGGCCTGGGGTAAAACAGTAATATCCCAAGGTGAAATAGGATCCCTTAGAGGAGGCTGCAGGAGAAATCTACCCCACAAAGAAACCTTAGACAGTTTTAAGGAAGCAACAGGCATTTGGCCATCACCAACATGAAAATTCAAGATATCTGCCAACTGAATTTTGATGGTATAGTAGCTATCTCCTGCATGGAAAAGATCTGTGAGAAAATCTAGAACTGATGACAAAGGAGCTGAAAAAGGATCTAGACCCTTGGCAGAAACCCACATAGGGAATCTCTTCCACTTTGTTCTATAAACTTTCATGGTGGAAGGCTTCTAAGATGATGACAAAATGTGAATCACAGTGGATGAAAGCCTGGAACTTCTGTCCATCACTGGAAGTGAAAAGACAAGTGGTCAAATTCTGGGATTTGATGTCTGGCCGAGGTTTGCCAGATGGTGAGAAATCAGATTTGGAAGAGGTACCAGCACCCAGACAGCATACACCAGATGAGACCACTGGAAGGGGAACCATATCTATCCCGGCCAAAAGGGGCAATGAGAATCACATTTGCCTTACACCCAGTGATTTCTGCATAAAAAATTGGTTATAATGGGAGTCAGGGGGTAAGTGTAAAGGAAATCCAGGGACCAAATATGGACCGAGTGTCCCTCAGGGACTGCCCCTCATGGTTAATCAGAGCATAGCAGCTGCTGCATTTGGTGTTGGCCAGGGCTGCAAAAAGATTGCAGAACAGCTGGCCCAGTGGCAGAAAATCATGAAAGCCATTGTCTGATTCAGAAGTCACTCATGCTACAGAAGAATGAACTGGCTAACCTTGTCTGTTAATACACTAGATTTCCCCAGGATATGCATTGTAATAAGAAAGTGCTGGGAATATACTACCCACTGCTAAACCCTCCTGGCACAAAGGGTACAAATGAGTTCCTCTTTGAAATACCAGACCACTGACATATTGCCTGTTTGGGCAGCCATCACACCATTTGGGAGGAAGACATGGAAAGCCTGCAATGACAGGTGGACTGCCCTCATCTTAGAACACTGATGTGAAGATTGGCCTCTGTTGATGACCATGTGCCTTGGACAGTATTCTCCTCCAAATGCCCCCCAGCCCCATCCCAGAAGGGATGCATCCATGGTCACAGTGGCTGCTGGGTGAGGGAAAACAAAAACAATGACCTAAAAAGACCAGAAGAGAATTCAGCCACCACTGAATGTGTTGTCTGCAGATCCCCGAGAGTCTGACTGGGAAGTACATAGGATAGTGAAGGATGGACTACTCTGACAGGAATCCCTTGTAACACCTTCATGTGGAATTTGGCATGAGGAATAAAGGTGACAGTTGCTTTCATAGAGCCCAAAAGATATGGGATGGATTTCACCATGGTATTTTGATGAGACAGGACCTAGGAAGCCTGTGGGGGTGCAGCATGGATAACCTTGATTCTGGAAGTTTGGCTACATCATGGTGGTATACAGGTGTCATGCTACGAACCTTATGGTCTGGACTTGTGTTAGTTTGGATTTCTCTAGGTTGATCATACTTTTAAGATGATAGCATAATTGGAGCAAGGAATTCCTGGCTTGAATTAATAGTTCCCTTGTGGTGGCAATTATGATCCAGTCATCTAGATATGGGAACACGCAGAATCTCCACAGTCTGAGATGTGCTGCTACCACTGTCATGCATTTGAACACCCAGGGGCTGTGGTGAGTCTGAGGGGCACTGCTCTAAATTGAAAGTGACTGGCCCTCAACCAAAAGTAATGGAAATTTCTGGATTGCCTTACCATTTTTATGTGGTAGTAGGCGTCCTGAAAGTCACCTGAACACATCCAGTTGCTTTCCTCTGTGGAGGTAAATAGACTGAACTGTGACCACCTGGAAAGTTGTCTATTTCATAAATTGGTTCAATAGACTGAGGTCCAGAATGGGCCTGAGGTCCCCATTTTTTTCGGAATAAAAAATACTCTAGACTCTTGACATCGTCCTGGATGACTCACTTGTCTAGCAACGTTATGAGTTCCAGTGCTGCTTCCTTCTTCTGTGGGAATGGAATGTTGGGAAGGTTTCTTTATGACTTTTTGGGGAGTACAGAAAGGGGATTACAGTTAAGAGATAGCTAACCAGGCAAGAAGGTGCAGAGATAAGCACTCCCAACCGCCTCCAGAGTGTGTCAGTCAAGCAGCACTTCAGGAGTGATGGAATGAATTGTAAGTGAATGGGCCTCAAAAGTCTTGGTTCTGGAGACTTCCAAGATGGCTGCACACTGAGTAATAAATTAACTTCAGCTCTCTCAATGTGAAAACAGAAATTCAGAAGAGAGGGCAGTAAACCTGTCCTTATGGATACATTTCAGTAACTAGCTAATAAGTACACTGCCTGGATGCCAGTGAAAAAGAAATTCAGAGAACCTGGAAGAAAATCATTCACAAAAGGTGAGGGAAAAACTGACTGGGAAGCATTCTGCAGCCGTTCATAAAAAAACAGTTCAAACTCCAGCTTTGGTGCAAGACATGACTTCCAGTAACATAGAGGAAAAATAAGTCAAATGTATTCAGAGCTGATTAAAATAAATGAAATGCTGAAGGAGTGTATCACCTCAAATAACAAAAGGCTGGAAAAAAATGGAAGAAGCTTTAAACAGATATTCTGACGAAGTAATAAAACTGCAAAAATCAGAGGCTGAAATAAGAAAAGGCAGGCTGAATATAAGACTGCTCAAGAAGATGTGCTTTGAAAAATAATAGAATTAGAGCACAACCTGATATTTTCTGCTGTACCAGAGAAGCTGGAAGGAACAGACTGTGTTAATTTTATGAATAAGCAACTGAACTGGTATGTCACACCAGGAGTTGTTAACTGAAAGGGCACATTGTGTGTATGCTCCAGAGCTGACCATGAGAAAGAAACAGAGTCCTTTAATAGTAAAGATGAAACAGTGTATGAAACTTCTTTGTGTGGAAGATTTTCGGTCCATATATTTCTAGTTAATCACTGTATATTAATCAGATCAGACAATAGTAGTAGAAGTAGCGAACGTAAACTTGTCAATTCAAAAAGTAATAATAGAAAATACATAATTCTACAGCATTACTAAGTATTCGAAAGTAATCCAAGCAAGGCAGGTAGTCTGTTTCCAGTCGAAAATCCTTTATTAAGTACACAGACAAGCGATCCAAGTAAAACAAAAATAGAGTAATAATTTCCTCACAAGCTTCCTAAATATATATATATATATATACTTTTATCAGGCATGGGAGTGGTTTATTGTGCTGTAAAACAAAGTGTTATTGGTACACATGTTAAATTCACATCCCTTCCCCCATCAGTGTGACATTCGAGCTGGTCCTGCCCTACCTAGTAGCTGTCATAATAATATATAGCCCTAATGTACTTTAATGGTACATCTTATTTAACCAAATTAATAAGTAGATTATTAAGTCTGTGATTTTATACAAGGCAATATACTACATGGCTGGAAATACATCACCTTAGTTCATTTTGCGATCAAAAATTATATATAAATATATACATATACATTTTGCATGTAAAAATCAGTTTCTATTTTCATAACCTATTGTTAACAAAGATCGCTTTTGTCCTCCTAGACTTCTTCAGGTCTGTGTACAAGAACCCTAAAAACCTATAGAATTGTATAATTAGTTAGTATTGTTATTACCATCATTTTGAATAAAGTGGAAAAAAGAGAACCAGAAAAAAATAAAAATAAAAAATATATATATGTATGATGATGGAAACAAAATATACACTTAAATTTCAAATGATTTAAAATGGTATTTAAAACCAATTTGTAGAAAAAAAATAAAATAAAATACAATTAGTCATGTAAACAATGTGGCAATTTTCTAAGTTCCAGTGCACTTTTAATTGAACAGTAGTAGTTTAGTCCAGGCTTTCTAAAAGAGTTCAGCTTTAATTGCCACATAAGTTCATGTTTCTCCAGAATATTCGGGGTGTCTCCTTCAAGATCACCCATGTCTATGCGATCCAGGATCTGGAACTTAAAACCTGTGTGTCTTCTATGAAGAGAAAGGTGTTTGGCTAGTGCATTATTTTTACATCCAGAGCGGATTTCTGACAGATGACATGAAATCCTTTGCTTGAGTTTATTTACAGTCTTGCCCACATAGAATGCATCACATTCATTGCACTGTGCCCTGTAAATTACTTTTTTAGTGTTACAGTCACCCCCTGCACTGGTTTTAATGATCTTCATTAAATAAGGGCAATAAAAACTATCACCTTGCTGTATAAATATACAAAATGTACAATTAGTTTCACATCTTTTAGTGCTTTTCTCACATGGTCTAGGTTTAAATTCAACAAAACTTCTAATATTTCTGGCCTTCCTATAAACAAATGATGTGGCTTCACCTAAGATGTTAATCAGAAAAGGGTTTCCTGTGACAATGTCCCAGTTTTCTTCAACATTATTTTTGATACTGTGATAATCCAAAGTGTATGTCAGGATGCAGCTATGTTTGCATTTGTTATTCTCTGTGGGATTACTTAAAATTTTTCTACTGGGGAGGTTGAGTGAAGGTGCTTCAGTCCTTTTCAGTTCTTTAATGGGTTCCAGGATATTTTTTAACATCTGACTTTCATAGCCTCTCACTAGAAAATCATTCTCTAAGTTGTTCAGGTTTCTCAAAAATGGTTCCATCTCTGTGGTAATTCGAGCTAATCTATAGCCTTGGGATTTCACTACATTATACTTGGTTTTTGTAGGATGTAGACTTTTACTGTGGAGTAATAAGTTAACCCTCGTTGGTTTTCTGAATAGATCAGTGGTGATTCTGTTATTGTTGGTGTCCTTGGAAATCTGCATATCTAAGAAAGTGGTTGAAGTACAGCTATGGGAAGAGGTAAACTTCAGGAAGGGGGTTGTTTGATTGAGGTAAGTGATAAAATCTCCAAGCTGCAAGGTGCCACCTTCCCACACAATAAAGACATCGTCAATAAAACGTAAATAGCATGTGATATGCTGCATGTAGTCTGTGTGAACAGAGAAGACCCACCTTATAGACTGGTGGTAGCAAGTGGAGGTTCCCTTACTGAAGCCACAGCCATTTACCTTGATTACTTGCTGAAACCTCTAGCAGAAAAGAATAAGTCATACATAAGAGATTCAATGGATTTTTTGAAGAAAATAAAAAACATTACAGTGGAAGCTGACAGTATTTTGGTAACTATTGCTGTGGAATCCTTGTACATAGTGCTCCCTCACAATTACTGTATAACAGCAGCTATGGAGTCTTTTAAGAAACATAATCAGGGTACACAGGCACAACTGCAAAAGTTAAGCAAGCTCATTAATCTTGTACTGGACTTCAATTTCTTTACTTTCAATGGCAAACACTACAAACAAAAACTGGTATAGCAATGGGGGCTGCCATGGCTCCCAGCATAGCTAACATAGCCCTGGGCAAATGGGAGGAGGACTTTGTGTTAAACAACACAGACTACATGCAGCATATCACATGCTATTTACGTTTTATTGACGATGTCTTTATTGTGTGGGAAGGTGACACCTTGCAGCTTGGAGATTTTATCACTTACCTCAATCAAACAACCCCCTTCCTGAAGTTTACCTCTTCCCATAGCTGTACTTCAACCACTTTCTTAGATATGCAGATTTCCAAGGACACCAACAATAACAGAATCACCACTGATCTATTCAGAAAACCAACAAGGGTTAACTTATTACTCCGCAGTAAAAGTCTACATCCTACAAAAAACAAGTATAATGTAGTGAAATCCCAAGGCTATAGATTAGCTCGAATTACCACAGAGATGGAACCATTTTTGAGAAACCTGAACAACTTACAGAATGATTTTCTAGTGAGAGGCTATGAAAGTCAGATGTTAAAAAACATCCTGGAACCCATTATAGAACTGAAAAGGACTGTAGCACCTTCACTCAACCTCCCCAGTAGAAAAATGTTAAGTAATCCCACAGATAATAACAAATGCAAAAATAGCTGCATCCTGAAATACACTTTGGATTATCACAGTATCAAAAATATTATTGAAGAAAACTGGGACATTGTCACAGGAAACCCTTTTCTGATTAATATCTTAGGTGAAGCCCCATCATTTGTTTATAGGAAGGCCAGGAATATTAGAAGTTTTGTTGAATTTAAACCTAGACCATGTGAGAAAAGCACTAAAAGATGTGAAACTAGTTGTACATTTTGTATATTTATACAGCAAGGTGATAGTTTTTATTGCCCTTAGGGGGTGACTGTAACACTAAAAAAGTAATTTACAGGGCACAGTGCAATGAATGTGATGCGTTCTATGTGGGCAAGACTGTAAATAAACTCAAGCGAAGGATTTCATGTCATCTGTCAGAAATCCGCTCTGGATGTAAAAATAATGCACTAGCCAAACACCTTTCTCTTCATAGAAGACACACAGGTTTTAAGTTCCAGATCCTGGATCGCATAGACATGGGTGATCTTGAAGGAGACGTCCCGAATATTCTGGAGAAACATGAACTCATGTGGCAATTAAAGCTGAACTCTTTTAGAAAGCCTGGACTAAACTACTACTGTTCAATTAAAAGTGCACTGGAACTTAGAAAATTGTCACATTGTTTACATGACTAATTGTATTTTATTTTTTTTTCTACAAATTGGTTTTAAATACCATTTTAAATCATTTGAAATTTAAGTGTATATTTTGTTTCCATCATCATACATATTTTTTTTTTTTTTATTTTTATTTTTTTCTGGTTCTCTTTTTTCCACTTTATTCAAAATGATGGTAATAACAATACTAACTAATTATACAATTCTATAGGTTTTTAGGGTTCTTGTACACAGACCTGAAGAAGTCTAGAAGGACGAAAGCGATCTTTGTTAATAGGTTATGAAAATAGAAACAGATTTTTACATGCAAAATGTATATCTATATATATATATAATTTTTGATCGCAAAATGAACTAAGGTGATGTATTTCCAGCCATGTAGTATATTGCATTGTATAAAATCACAGACTTAATATTCTACTTAATAATTTGGTTAAATAAGATGTACCATTAAAGTACATTAGGGCTATATATTATTATGACAGCTACTAGGTAGGGCAGGACCAGCTCGAATGTCACACTGATGGGGAAGGGATGTGAATTTAACATGTGTACCAATAACACTTTGTTTTACAGCACAATAAACCACTCCCATGCCTGATAAAAAGTATATATATATTTAGAAAGCTTGTGAGGAAATTATTACTCTATTTTTGTTTTACTTGGATCACTCGTCTGTGTACTTTATAAAGGTTTTTCGACTGGAAACAGACTGCCTGCCTTGCTTGGATTACTTTCGAATACTTAGTAATGCTGTAGAATTATATATTTTCTATTATTACTTTTTGACTTGACAAGTTTATGTTTGCTACTTCTACTACTATTGTCTGATCTGATTAATATACACTGATTAACTAGAAATATATGGACTGAAAATCTTCCACACAGAGAAGTTTCTTACACTGTTTTGTTTTTAGACCCACAACACTTTAGTGGGTTGTTTTGAGACTTCGGGGATACCACGGAGATTACTGGTTTTTAGTAGTAAAGATGCAATCCTACCAGCAGAAAGAGTTGATTCTGACAAAACTATAACAGAAGAAAGTACTATAAATGTGGGAGACAGTAGGGTGTTTGTGGAAAATGATTACTTACTGTACACCAGGCAGAAGAGGAGTAAATGTATTTCACTAGTCAGGGAATGTCATGAAGCAGGCATGAGATTCAAGCTCCTATGTCCAGCTATTTTCAGAATATACTTTCCTGGACGGCCAAAATCATATTTTGATGCAGAACATGCTAAGGATGAAATACAAAAACCTGTCCAACAAAAAGCTATGAAACAGAAGATTTTGCTGCTTATTCTTTTGGTAATAAAGCCCATAGAGACACAGTGCCAGTGAAACCTTTTCCAATGTTACAAAGGAAAATGCTTGAGAGACAGAAAAAAAAAGCATAATAGCTGACTAGAAGAACAGGGAGTGCATTTAAATGAAGTAAAGACTGGATTTGGCAGATGGAGATCAACAGGTTAAAAACCAGCAACTCAGAAATTGAAAATAAATGTGGGATTACAAAATGTTAATTATATTTGTGAAACATGAACGAATAAGAAAACCTGGAAAATTGGACTTTTCTGACTTTATTAAACTTGTAGGGGACTCCAAAGCATATGCTATATATGTCATTAATGTTTGTAAGAACATTTAGAAGTGGGGAAGAGGAAGGAAAGAGTTAACTGTAAGTAAAACAAAATGTTGTTCTTAACAGTAATGTTTTTATAATACATGATATAATCTGCACAGTTATTTTTGAGTATAATAGAGATACTAAAGTACACAGGTGCCCCTGTTTTTTTTCATTCAGTCTTTCTCCTTGTTCAGTTTTAAGAAATGTAGGCACTGCAATGTAAAAAAAAAAAAACAGAGAAGAGGAGGAGTCTAGTCTAAAGAGCATGGCACAAGAAAAATGTATGTGTTTTTTTCTAACTCTTGCATAGGAATAACTGGATTAAGGACCTTGGCTTAATCTAGTAACAAGTTTTAAGGGGAAGCAAATAAATTAAAAAAAGAACATGAGTATAATAAAAAGCTTTCCTCTAGTGAATAACTGAGTGCTTGCAGAGGCAACTGTGTACTTGTTTGTCATGTCTTCATGGAGAGAAGCTGATAAGTAGCAATAAAAACAGAATACTTCTTTCCTTCAATGGCTTTCTTTCAATGGCTAGGAGATAATGTTTTCCTGAAAATATTCAAATGCTTTCCCAGTCTGGGAGAGGAATAAAGATAAGACAAAAACAGGTAGCACTTAGCAGAACCACAGGCTGTACCATGCGTCTTAGCATGGATAATCTTCCTTATAGGTTAAAGCCTGTGAGTCTAGCTGTCAGTCTGGGGCAAATGTTCCTATTAGCAGGATTAAACTTCAATATTTGAAGATGTACATAGCTTTCTGTGTTATGATTAAGTTAATAGGTTTTAGGGGTGTTCTGGGGTGTTTTCTTGAGGGCTTTCACTAAAACAAAAAGTTTTGTAAGATGGACATAGGTTCAAATAGATATGACATGAAACAACTGTATAAAAGATCAGCCTGCCAAACCTTAGTGTTTGTATGTAACACAAAAGCTGGAACTAGATATTTATAAAAAAGCTGTTACACATAACAACTGGGAATGACAACTTAAGAACATAAAAACAATGCTTCCTATATTATCTTTAAATGTAAATGGTCACACAGAAATACAGAAAAAGAAAGAGTAGTGAACAATATTAAAAAATGTAGAGTGCAAATAGTTATGCTACAGGAGACACATTTGGAAAGAACTGATTATGTAAACTTGATAAAGAAATGTTTTCAGGATGGTTATTCAACAGAATATCTGA
The DNA here is from genome assembly GCF_019279795.1 of Protopterus annectens. Taxonomy (NCBI): domain Eukaryota; kingdom Metazoa; phylum Chordata; order Ceratodontiformes; family Protopteridae; genus Protopterus; species Protopterus annectens. The sequence goes on from NC_056731.1 coordinate 1,910,884,204, forward strand.
ACAAAGGAAAAGAAGGTACTCCACAGTGGATAAACAGTCCTGAAGTCAAAACCAGATTAGCATATCACCTAAATGAGACACAAGGACCAAACACAGAGTAAAGGCTCTTAACTAATTCTTTAATTGGTTAGCACTTTCTCACCACTAAACAGTGCATCATCAGACCATACAAAAAAATAAAAATCATTCTTTATATAAAGTTTAAAACCATTCCTTAAAAACACATGACTTCCCATAAACCAATCAAAATCATACCAAGATATATATGTATGATCACATGGGAACTGCCATTCAGAAAAATCACATGACTGTTCCATTCATTTAAACTATGTGCTTTTAAATATGGTCTTAAAGGGACCTTTCATTCAGCCTTGGAATCCTATCTGCCTGTAATTTAATTATCAATCGCATCTCATGCCGTTCTGTCTTATTCATAACATCTTCAGAATGTAAATTCTCATTTAAACATTCTAATACCATAAACCTAAAGACATGGGTGGGACTACTCTCTAAAATGTGCTTCGCTAGTGCATTCCTATCATCTTGCCATCATAGGTTCATATACATTAGTGCTAGGCTAACTGCTCTTGTTGGGCATTCTAAGCCTAGAAAATTACCTCATGTGAGAATCAAACCTTGCACCTTGTGTTTGTAAGGTAAACACCCTAACCATTATGCCAACCTCCTACATACTGCAGCTGTATGTTCCCTAATATGTTCCCTCAAAGTTCTATTCATTTTGCCAATATGGAAAGAAAACACATTGTGCACTGTGCCAAATAAACTAAATTCTTAGTGGAGCAGTCAGCTTCAACCCTAAAATAAAAAGCTCTATGCGACACAGGATGTCAAAAATGAATCGCTCTATTAATATATACACAAAAATTACACTTCTGGCAGGGATTAGTACCCAATTGACCTACTGCAGCTTTACTACTACCATCACCATAACAAAGCAGTCTCTTCAAAGACTTCTTATTCTTAAACTGAAAATGTGGATGTTTACCTGTTAAATTCTTGATTTTATCATCTGAAGTAAGTATCGGCCTATTCTTTCTCACTATCTGGCAGATCATATCAACACTGCTAGAATATTGCAGGACCAAATGAGTATTTGGTCTATCTTTATTTGAAATATTACTATCTGCTACAGTCCTAGTCCTCAAGAAGTATGGATATGCTCTATTATCTCTCATCTTTCTTGCCACTAAATGGCACTTCATCAGACTATACAAGCAAAAAACTAAAAAAAAATCATTGTTTATATAAAGTTTAAAACCATTCCTTAAAAACACATGACTTTGCATAAACCAATCAAAATCATACAAAGATATATGTGTAAGATCACATGAGAACTTCCATTCACAAAACACACACGAGCATTCAATTATTTTAAATAAAGTATGGGTTTTTAAAAATGATCTTAAAGTGACCTTCCCATTCAGCCCCAGAATCCTATCTGCCTATAGTTTAATTATCCATCGAATCTTATGCTGTTCTGTATTATTCCTAACCTCTCCAAGACATAAATTCTCATCTATACATTCAAATACCATAAACGTAAAGAGATGGGTGGCACTATTCTCTAAAATGTGCTTCACTAGTGTATTCCTATCTTGCCTTTGTATAGCAGTTGTATGTTCCCAAATCCACTCTCTCAAAGTTCTATTCATCTTGCCAATATAAAAAGATGAACATATTGTGCACTGTGCCAAATAAACTAAATTCTTAGTGGAGCAGTCAGCTTCAACCCTAACATAAAAATCTCTATGCGACACAGTATGTCTAAAATGATTGCTCTATTATTATATACACAAAAATTACACTTCTGGCAGGGAGTAGTACCCAGTTGACCTACTACAGCTGTATTACTACCATCGCCATAACAAAGCAGTCTCTTCAAGGACCTCTTATTCTTAAACTGAAAATGTGGATGTTCACCTACTAAATTCTTGATTTTATCATCCAAAGTAAGGATCGGCCAATTCTTTCTCACTATCTGGCAGATCATATCAACATTACTAGAATACTGAAGGACCAAATGAGTATTCTGTCTTTCTTTATTTGAAACATTGCTATCTGCTACATTCGTAGTCCTTGAGAAGTATGGATGTGCTCTATTATCTGTCATCTAATATCTACTGTCATCGGTTCCACTTCTTCCTCTTGTAACATCTCTCACCAAACTCATTGAGAAGCATCTCAAGATCTAAACTGAACCTCCTATCATTGTTGTTTAATCTGGGGAGACTCATCCCCTGTCCCCTAAGTATATTCATATATATATAGGTTGAATGCATATTATCTCTATTCAATATGTTGTTCTTATGACAACTCTTCCTATAAAGTCATGTATTAAAAGAAGCATCAGCATCCCTACTCACTCTAACATCAAGAAAATCCATTTGATGTAACATATATTCATAGATAAACTTCATTAACGTTGTAGTATTAAAGTAAATTACAAATTCCTCCAACATATCCTCTGGTCCCATCCATAACATAAAAATATCATCCACAAACCTCCTATAGAACTTTATATGGCAGGCATACATGTCATTTTTAAGGACACCGGTACTCTCCCATTGTGCCATTACTAAATTAGCATAGCTATTCAAACATGACATGCCCATAGCTAGCATAACTTTTGCCAATAACTCCTTCCTAACAAAAACACATTCTTCTCTAAAATCAACTCTAACAATAAGCATATAAGATCTTAGTATTATCAAACTGACTATTCTCCATCAAAAATAATTTCACCATGTCCAACCCTTGCTCTTTGGGGATCACCATAAAAAGTGAGGTCACATCTGAACTGACCATCACTCATTGCTCTGGAATAAAACTATCATTAACATGAGTATTGATTCTCTAAAAAATGTTTTGTATCTCTCAAAACTGTAGGAAATAAATCTACTATGGGTCTCAATTATTTTTAGGTTCATAGGATGATACTAGGCTATTGGCCCAGAAGCCCTTATAAGCCTAGACAAGAATTTTGCCCATGTTCCATCAAAGTCAGCACCTGTGTCCCCTGTCCAGCAGGGACACAGGTGAGATCCCAGGGGTATATTTTCCCATCCAGTCATCCAGGTTCCTCTTAAAGAGGGCTAGAGAGGTACTCTGCTTGACATGGAGAGGGAGTCTATTCCACAGATGGGGGAGTCTTTGGGGCACAAATCCATCCCGCCAACAAGTTCTATTAATGTCACAGACCAGATTAAGGCCTTGCATGCGGGTTGCATGAGTGGAGTTTGTCTTATGGATATGCAGCAACTCCATCAAGGCTGGGTCTGAAATGGCCTTGTATGCCAGACATAGGTCACCTGTGAACAACAGTTCAGCCAGCCTCACCCTGAGACAATAGCTCTCATGGCTGGTCTAATGACATTTTTTTTGTATATTGGGAAGTCCATTAAGTACTGGCACAGTTGGAAATTCAACAATAAAATAATTAAACAAATCTAAAGAAATCACTCTACTTAATAAACAGTCATTCAAAGTAGAAGATACAGGTTGAATCATTACGTCTATATCAGTCCTGTTTAAAACAGAATAACTTTTACTATCAGATAGCATTTCTTGCATTGCATCAACATAAAATTTCTTGTCCATTATCACTGTCACCCCTCCTTTATCTGCTGGGCGAATGAACAAGTCAGAATCACTCTATAAATCATTCAAAGCAATGTATTCAGACTTACTTAAATTATACAAATTCTTCTCTTTCCACTCACTATTAAAAGCAACAATCAAATAATTTTCACAAGTTCTACAGAAAGCGGCTAACAAAGGATTCAAAACAGGGGTGAACATACTAGGTTTTTTAAAGTTACAAGCATTCAAACTATCAGAGAATATAGTTCTAAGCATCACATTACGGGCAAACATCTTTAGGTCCAAAACAGTATAGGCAATGTCAGATTTAGATGCTGGAATAAAGGAAAGGCCCTTCTCCAGCACAGAAATGTGGGATGCAGTCAAAGATTTATATATTTTATAAATCAAGGCCCTGCTGTCAGCTTCCACAACCGCTTGATGATCCTAAATGATCCTGGCTCTAGTTGTGGATTCTGCTTCCTTAGCTTTCTCCCTCATCTCAATGAACGATTCTTCTGGCAGAGTCTGAATTCTGAATGGGGAGTGGAAGTGATGGAAAAAACAGTTGTGAGTCAGTAGAAGTTGGAATCTTCCTACATACATCTTGTTGAACAACGTTCATGATGGTAGACTCGTGGCAGGAGCATTAGAGGGTACTATATTAATGTGAGATGAATCATTCATAGGAACAAGTACATTCACATCAGTAACTGAAGCCCCAATCACATCATTACTAGAGTTATTAGGCTTTGGCAATGAAAACATATGACTCTTTCTAAAGTCTTATATGTCCCTATCAAGTTTCTTTTTCTTCTCACCAATCAACAGTCATTCATATGAACTGACATTATCAATAAAGTACAGTTGTGTACACTTAGCATAAATGTAGATGTTTGAATGTATTCACTATTGCAGTCATCACACTTGTGTTATCTGCCTGCAAGTAGCCCTCAGTCGTCCCGAATACCAGAGTCTTGGGATTTCTGTGTTGGATGCTGTCGCCTCTTCCATGACATCAGGTCGTCAGGGGTATAAAACATGCAGCCGATGCCATTACATCAATTTTTCTTGCACCAGATGTCAGAAGCCCCCCAAATAGGAAGCAATTACATGGTGTGGAACACCTCCAGTAAAAATTAAATACCATAGCCATAAGATATGGACAAAAAGAGGAAAGGTAGAAAACATAGAGAAATTAGGGGGCTGGAGGGAGGGTAACCAGGACTGCAACAGTGAATACACTCGAACATCTATATTTATGGTAAGTGTACACAACTGTACTATGTTCTTCATGTTTCACTGCTGCAGTCATCACACTTGGGTTGATTCCCAAAGCTGAGGAAGGGTGGAGGCAGTCAAGAGGTATTAGGGCTGGCTAACAGGCCTTGCAAGACTGCTGTGGCAAATCCAGATCTGGATTTAGAAAAGATAGGTAAGTGGTAATACTTGGTGAAGGTATGTACAGAACTCAAGGTTGCAGCTTCCAGGATGTCCCTGGTAGGGACTCCCCTGAGAAAAGCTGTAGAGGTTGAGGTAGCCCTAGTGGAATGAAGTCTGATCCCCTGTGGGATAGATTTTCCATGGTGTTTGTAGCAGAAATGGATGCAGTGTGCTATCCATTTGGAAATGGTTTGCTTTGAAATGGCCTTGCTCTCTGCCCCTGAAGCAAAGCTGACTAGCAGCTGGTCAGATTTTCTGAAAGGCTTAGTCTTGTGAAGGAAGAACCTGAGCTGTCTGTGCACATCCAAGGAGTGCATGATCATTTCTCCTTTATTCTGAGGGTTAGGGAAAAACAGGCCTTGCAAGACTGCTGTGGCAAATCCAGATCTGGATTTAGAAAAGACAGGTAAGTGGTAATACTTGGTGAAGGTGTGTACAGAACTCCTGGTTGTAGCTTCCAGGATGTCCCTGGTAGGGACTCCCCTGAGAAAAGCTGTAGAGGTTGAGGTAGCCCTTGTGGAATGAAGTCTGATCCCCTGTGGGATAAGTTTTCCATGGTGTTTGTAGCCAAAATGGATGCAGTGTGTGCTATCCATTTGGAAATGGTTTGCTTTGAAATGGCCTTACCCTCTGCCCCGAAGCAAAGCTGACTAGCAGCTTGTCAGATTTTCTGAAAGGCTTAGTCTTGTGAAGGAAGAACCTGAGCTGTCTGTGCACATCCAAGGAGTGCAGGATCATTTCCCCTTTATTCTGAGGGTTAGGGGAAAAAGGTTGGTAAATGGATGGATTGGTTTAAAGCCACACTGGATATCGCCATGGGCATAAATGATGGGTCCTGAGGGGAAACCCTGTCAGCATGGAAAATAATGAAGGGTTCCACAGCCATTAGAGCCTGTAACTCAGACACTCTTCTTGCTGAAGTGATGGCTAGAAGTAAGGCTGTTTTCCAAGAGAGGAATTTTAACTCTGCTGAAGCAGCATGCTCAAAAGGGGGAAGTGTGAGCTTTTCTAGTTCAAAGTTAAGGTCCCTGGCAGGAGTGGGAGCTCTCCTCGGGGGGTCTTAAATTGTTGGCTCCTCTCAGGAACTGTTTAATCAGAGGGTGAGAGAAGAGGAGTGGCTCAGTATTGTAATGAGCTGAGATGGCAGAGGCATGAATCTTAATTGATGAGAAGGATAGGCCTTTGTGGAACAGCTCTGCTAGTTAATCTAGGATGTGAGGCAAGGAGGGCACTGCTGTGTCCTTTCCTTGAGACTGGCTCCAAGAACAGTATCTTTTCCACTTTTCTGAATAGGATTTCCTAGTACTAGGCCTCCTGGCCTCAAGGATGACTTCCAGCACCTGTTTGCTGAGGGATACTGGTGGGCTATTCAAGGAATAAGCCAGGCTGCAAGGTTTAGGGTTTGCAGTTGAGGATGCAAATTCTGTTCCTCCTGCTGGGACAGCAGGGAAGGGATCTGATGTGGGTACCAGGGTGGCAATGCTGTCAGACTGCGTATGAGTGGGTACTAGTGCTGGTGTGGCCAGTCTGATGCAGTAAGGATTGTCCTTGGTCTGTCCGGTTTGATCTTGAGCAGTACTTTTGAGAGGAGGGGCAGAGGGGGAAAGGCATAGATTGAGAGGTTTTCTCATGTAAAGGATAGGGCATCCACTTTCCATGCTTGGCTGTGGGAACTTCTGGTGTAAAATTTGCTCAATTGGTGGTTTTGGTTGGAAGCAAAGAGGTCCAACTCTTGTGTCCCCCTCCTGTGGATTAGAAGTTCGAATGAGTTGGACTCCAGTTTCCACTCATGTGGGTCCAGTAGATTTCTGCTTAAGTTGTCTGCCAGTGAATTTTGTTTGCCTGGCAGGAATTGAGCTTGCAGGTACACTTGGTTGCTCAAGGCTGTGTTCCACAGGGCCATGGCTAACCTGCAGAGAGGGTAGGAATGACTTCCCCCTTGCTTGTGCATGTATCACATAACTGTGGTATTGTCTCTGTCTTTATCAAGAGTTGTCCTGGATGGATAAGGTATTTGAAGGTTGTCAGAGCATTCTGTACAGCTAACATTTATTTTTGATTGATATGCAGGGGAATTTGTCCTGGGCTCCATCTGCCCTGGATGCATTTGCCTGCCATGTGAGCCCCCCATGCATAGTCTGATGCGTCTGTTGTCAGCGTTTGGGCGGTGGGGGGTTGAGTGAAAGGAAGTCCCTTGTTGTGGTTGCATGCCTCTGCCCACCAAAGGAACTCTGCCCTTAGACAAGGAATGATAGAAATCACTGTTTCCAAGTCCTGCAAATGTTGACACCACAGACTTTTTAAGTACCATTGAAGTTGCCTCATATGCAGTGGAATTAGTAGAATGCATGAGGCCATGAACCCTAGGGCATGCAGAATTTTTCTTGCAGATAGCTGGGTTTTGGTGGCCATTAGTTTAAAGTAGTTTGTCAAATAAGCCTGTTTTTCTGGAGTGAGGAATGCTATCTGGGAAGTTGTGTTCAAGCTTGCTCCCAGGAATACAATCTTTTGGCTGGGCACCAGTTGTGATTTATTTTTGTTGATGGTGTATCCCAGAGAAGTTAGGAGTCTCTTTACAAATGTCAGGTGCTGAAGTAGCAATTCCTGACTGTCCACCTGAATCAGGCAATCGTCCAAGTATGGGTAAATTTGAATATTTCTCTGCCTGCAGTATGCAATGGCTGGAGCCAAGCAGTTTGTGAACACCCTGGGCGCAGTAGATAAGCCAAAGGGAAGTGCAGAGAACTGATAGTGCATAGAGCCTGCCCTGAAACATATATATTTCCTGCAAGATTCCCTTATGGGGATGTGCAGATGAGCTTCTTTTAAGTCTAGGTTGACTAGCCAGGCGTCCTTGGCTAGCATAGAAGCTGTTGCAGTGTAAGCATTTTGAATTTTGGGACCACCAGGAAGGTGTTGAGAATTGACAGATCCAGGATAGGGTGCCAAAAGCTCTCTTTTTTGGGCACCAGGAACAGTCTGGAGTAGGAACCCTGTCCCCTTTGCTCTATTGGAACAGGCTGAATAGCCCAGATATTGAGAACAGAAAGTACTTGCTTTTGAGACTCTGCCCACTGGTTTAGAGGAAGGTCTGGTATCCCGCTTGTGGTTGGCAGTGAGTGAAAGTAGAATCTGTATCCCTGGGATACAAAGTTTAGGACCCATCGGTCCTGGGTAATGGACATCCGGTTTTTTGCATGCAGGGCGAGTTTTTCTCCTAGGGGTGCAAGTACTTGGGCGTGGCTGGGAAGGATGCTAGACAAGTCATTGTGTACTTTTTCCATAAGGGGGTGGTTTACCACTCCCTGTTTTTGAGGTGGGAGCACTCCATTGTTTAGCTCTCTGCATACCCTGAGACTGTAGTCTTGGTGGTCTGTTGCCCCTGGGTTTGGACTGAAGGCCTGGGAGGGACTGGAAAGGACCAGTTTTTAGAAGGTCAATGTCTACTGAATCTAGGTGGCTGCATCTCTATGAAATCTTTAACAGTTTGCATAGATTTAGCTTTTTCCTCCATCTTTTTAAGTACTGCTTTTGTCCCAAACAAACATTCCTGGTTTAATGGAACATAAACATCTAGTAATTTTGCTCTGACATGGTCTGGCAAGATTTGCTCCTCCAGCCAAGCATGCCTTCTCAGTAAAGACCCAGTGACAGCAGCTCTGCAAGATGCTTCTAAGGCATCAAAACCACACTCCAAAGTATGTTTACTAACTTGGTTTTCAGAATGCATTAACTCTTGTAAATCTTTATTTTCTGTACAGTCTGGAAGTAACAGCATTTTTTGTTTAATTAGTCCCATAATATGCTACAGGTACTTCAACATGTGAAACTGGCAATTCAAAGCCCTGATGGCAAGAGTTGCAGAGGTATATACATTCTTTCCCCATATGTCCAAAGCTCTAGAATCCCTGTCCGAAGGGGTAGGGTTTTTGGCTGTAGTAGCCTTAATGCCTTTAGGTCCCTGGGAATTTGTATCTGGATCCACAGTGGGATTCTTAAAGAGAAATTTGTGAGAGTCAGGTACACTGTAGTACCTGTCAGGCTTTCTAGGAGCTGGTGGTAAGGTATTAGGAGTAAGACTGGATTCCATGAGGACATCATCTACAATTTCCAGGACAGGGGGTATAGCTAGAGGCCTGTGCTGAGGCAAGTCTTAAAAATTCTTGGAGTCTCTTTTTGGACTGAGGGTAGGCCAGGCATTCCCAGCGGAAATGCTCTCTTAAGGTATGCAAGGTTTCACCAAAAGAAAAAAATCCCCCGGAGGGGAGGCAGAGGGAAAAGAATCCTCTGTATCTGAATCCTCATAGGTAGATAAGGGAAAGTCCTGGTAATCAGAGGGATCAGAGTCATCGGACTCATGGTCTGCAGAATCTGAAGGAAAAATCAATTCTTTGTCTTTTAGAGGGGGAAGGCTGGCTTCCCCTAATTAAGGTTATAAGGTCTTCAGCTATTTTAAGCATTTGTTTCTGTGGCATGGGAGCTAGAGCATGCGGTTTGATTGTCGGTATTCTAGGCATAGTGTGAACTCTGGGCCTGAGAAACTCAGTAGTTTTAGTCAAAAACGAAGTTGTCAGTTTAATACGAACATCGGAAGGTCAGAATACACCCTCAGAAGCTGGTGCCTGCATAACAGCTCCGGACCCATCCAAGGTAGAGACATCCGCAAGTTCCATAGTCAAAGAAGCATCTCGCGGCATATCGGACTCCGAATGGGTCTCAGCAGAGGCCTGCAAATCTGTAGAAGCGGGTATCAGTGGCTGCAAAGGCGCCTCACTGAGTACCGGTGGACTGGCAACTAGCTTAACAGAAGCATCATTGGCAATTCTGAACCTATGTGGTCTGTCTCTGTCTTTATCCTTACGTTTTTTCGGAAGATCGGGAAACGGATGCCTTATCGAAGCTATTTCGGAATATGGAGAATGACAGCGAAAGAATTTAGCGACAAAGATAGCCCGACGAATAGTTCTGGCATTAAACAAGGCACAAAACCGACAGCGAGGAATGTCGTGGTCTGGGTCTAAACAGGTGCCGCAGTAAGAATGAAAATCTCTGTGAGGGATTTGCTTTCCACAGGCAAGATAATTGTTAACTTTTTCTGACATTGGTTAGAGCAAGAAAAAAAGGATCCCAAACTGGGTGCTTAGCTTTAGAAGACTTCAGGTTTGAAACTTGGCAAACAAATATTTCAGGAAGTGGCTGACGGGCACTTGCGAACTGCTTCTGCTTCAGGCTCCCACACGGCAAGAAAAGCTGATGTAATGGCGTCGGTTGCATGTTTTATAGCCCTGATGACCTGACGTCATGGAAGAGGCGACAGCATCTGAAGCAGAAATCCCAAGACTCTGGTATTCGGGCCGACTGAAGGCTACCTGTAGGCAGATAACCCAAGTGTGATGACTGCAACAATGAAACACAAAGAACATCTTCCTCTATTGCTGGGCTAAAAAGTTCAGCTGGAACAGCACTCTGCAGTTGCTTACACACATCATATAACAGTGATTGTTCAATGGGTTTAAAAAACTTGGTTAGAAATCTGATATAACTGAAATCCATATCCAAGTTGAGTATTTGCCAGCTCTTTAAAAGTTCAGGATGCGTTTCACCATAAGTAGGCATCTTTAATATCCTGAGCCGTCTAGGTATCACTTTATGATGGATACATGCCTGTAGATAAAGGCATTGCCACTGGAGTCACTTAAGTTTAAAAAGTTCACTCTCTAATTGTCAAATCTGAGAACAAAAATTCTCTTTCAGATTCAATTACCTCTGTTCATATATCTCCTCCAAATTCCTGTTGCACTAAAAGTGGATTCTGAACAACATGAACCAATCTCCTAAACTGATTGGACCTGGAGTTGCAGCCATCTGGATTATAGATCAACTCTATATTCTGGCCTTCCACCATGTTCCATAGGAACATCCAAATGATAACAATAGCTAAAAAAAGAAGGTACTCCACTGTGGATAAATGGTCCCGAAGTCAAAACTAAATTAGCGTATCATGTAAATGAGACAACAAGGACTAAACACAGAGGAAAGGCTCTTAACTAATTCTTTAATTGGTTAGTGCTTTCTTGCCACTAAATGGTGCTTCATCAGACCATACAAGCAAAAAATAAAAATGATTCTTTATATAAAATTTTAACCATTCCTTAAACATGACTTTCCTTAAAATAATCAAAATCATAAAAAAATATATGTGTAAGATCACGAGATTTCTCATTCACAAAAATCATTGTTCCATTCGTTTAAATTATATGCTTTTAAAAATGGTCTTGAAGGGATTTTCCTATTCAGCCCCAGAATCCTATTTGCCTGTAGTTTAATTATCCATCAAATCTCATGCTGTTCTGTCTTATTCCTAATATCTCCAAGATGTAATCCATTACTAGAGCCAGGATTGTTCAGGGCCACCAAAAGGATGTGGAAGCTGACGACAGGTCCTTGATTTATAATATATCTAAATTTTTGACTGCATCCCAAATTTCTGTGCTGGAGAAGGGCCTTGCCTTTATTACAGCATCTCAAGCTGACTTCACCAATACTGTTTTGGACGTAAAGATATTTGCCAATAATGTGATGCTTAGAACTATATTGTCTGGTAGTTCAAAAGCTTGAACCTCTAAAAAGCCTAGTACATTCACCCCAGTTTTGAATCTTTTATTAGCTGCTTTCTGTAGAACTTGTGAAAATTATTTTTTGATTGTTGCTTTTAACAGCGAGTAGAAAAAAATAATTTTAATTTAAGTAAGTCTGAATACATTACTTTGAATGATTTAGATTGATTTTGACTTGTCCATTCACTGAGCAGATGAGGGAGGGGTGACGGTGATAATGAACAAGAAATTTTCTGTTGATGCAGTGCAAGAAATGCTATCTGATGGTATGATTTATTATGTTTTAACAGGACCGATATAGATGCAATGATTCTGTCTCTTCTACTTTGAATGTTTATTAAGTAGAGTGATTTCTTTAGATTTGTTTATTTTATTGTTGAATTTCTGATTGTACCAGTACTTCATGGACTTCCAAAAATATATAAAAATTTGATTAAACCACCCATGAGACCTATTGTCTCAGGTGGGGCTGACTGACTGAGCCATTGTCCATTTATAGTGAAAACAATTGAGATTCCTAGTAGATTTAGATTTATCTCCTACAGTTTTGAGAGAAATAAAACAATTTTTAGAGAATATATATTCATATGTTAATAATGGTTTTCTTCCAAAGCAATGCATAATGGCCATTTTAGATGTGAATTCACATTTTACACTGATTCTCAATGAGCAAGGGCTGGACATGGTGAAATTATTTTTGAATGGGAATAATCAGTTTGATAATATAAAGATAGATTTTATATGTTTGTTGTTAGAGTTGATTTTACAGAAGAATGTGTTTTTCTTCTAAGGGAGTTAGTACTGGCAAAAGTTAGGCATTGCTATGGGCATGTCATGTTTGAGTAGCTACACTAATTTAGTAATGGCACAATGGGAGAGTACCTGTGTCCTTAAAAATAACATGTATGCCTGCCATGTAAAGTTCTATAGGAGTTTTGTGGATGATAACTTTATGTTATGGACAGGACCAGTGGATATGTTGGAGAATTTGTAATGTACTTACATACTACTACTATGTTCCTGAAGTTTACCTATGAATATTTATCTCAAATGTATTTTCTTAGTGTAGGAGTGAGTAGGAAGGCCGATGTTTCTTTTAATATAGGACTTTATAGGAAGAGTTGTCATAAGAACAACATATTGAGTAGAGATAGTATGCATCTGACATGTATATATATATATATATATATATATATATATATATATATTTACAGGAAAATACTTAGGGGACAGGGCATAAGAGTCTCCAGATTAAACAACGACAGGAAGTTCAATTTAGATCTTGAGATGCTTCACAATGAGGGACATTACAAGAAGGGAGAAATGAAACAGATGGGAGTAGATATTAGATGAGAGATAATAGAGCACATTTATACTTCTCATGGACTACAAATGTAGCAGATAGCAATGTTTCAAATAAAGAAAGACAGAATACTCATTTGGTCCTTCAATATTCTAGCAATGTTGGTATGATCTGCCAGATAGTGAGAAAGAATTGGCCGATCCTTACTTTGGATGATAAAATCAAGAATTTAGTAGGTGAACATCCATATTTTCAGTTTAAAAATAAGAGGTCCTTGAAGAGACTGCTTTGTTATGGTGATGGTAGTAATACAGCTGTTGTAGGTGAACTGGGTACTACTCCCTGCCAGAAGTGTAATTTTTGTGTATATAATAATAGAGTAATCATTTTAGACATACTGTGTCGCATAGAGATTTTTATGTTAGGGTTGAAGCTGACTGCTCCACTAAGAATTTAGTTTATTTGGCATAGTGCACAATATGTTCATCTTTCTATATCGCCAAGATGAATAGAACTTAGAGAGTGGATTCGGGAACATACAACTGCTATATGAAGGCAAGATGACAGTAATGCACTAGCAAAGCACATTTTGGAGAATAGTCCCACCCATCTCTTTAGGTTTATGGTATTATAATGTATAGATGAGAATTTATGTCTTGGAGATATTAGAAATAATACAGAACATAAGATTCGATGGATAATAAAACTATAGGCAGATAGGATTCCGGGACTGAATGGGAAGGTCCATTTAAGATCATTTTTAAAAGCACATAGTTTATTTAAAAGAATGGAATGCTCACGTGAGTTTTGTGAATGGAAGTTCTCATGTGATCTTACATATATATATCTTTGTATGATTTTGATAGGTTTATGTGAAGTCATGTGTTTTTAAGGAATGGTTTTAAACTTTATATAAACAATGATTTTTTTTTATTTTTTTTGCTTGTATAGTCTGATGAAGCGCCATTAAGTGGCAAGAAAGTGCTAACCCCTTAAATTAGTTAAGAGCCTTTCCTCTGTGTTTGGTCCTTGTTGTCTCATTTACACGATACTTATATTAATTGCAAGAGGAGCTCCAATAGTGATAGAAGAGGATAAAAAAGATAATAATGGTACTTTTGTAGTACTAAGTGGCTACTGGCAGGGGAGGATGATTACACTGGCATGTATTTACATTCCATCTAAAACAGCTATTAAGAAATTTCTGGGAGAAATAATCAGTTTTCAGCAGGTAATATTACTCATATGTGGGGACTAGAATTTGATTTGCAGCAGTGAGGATGTATCGGGGGGTAGAATGGAAAATATAACAAAAAGGGTTGATTTTTGAAGAAATGTATGAACATATTTGCCATCAAAGATGTGAATTATTTATTTATTTATTGCATTTGTTTACCAGGAAAGTCCACTGGACCTTGGAGAGCCCATTTCATGTGGAGGCCCGGGGAGAAAAGCTCCACATACAAATTATACAGAAAATAACTTTCAGTTACATAAATGGCAAAAAGGCTATATTTTACAGAATATACAAAAATACAGTTTAGTTATATGAATGCTTAAAGGGCTAGACAGTAGCAATAATAGGCATGGATTTTTAGGTAACACAGTATAATGTACATGCGAGTTGGACTAAAATTAAACAGGTAGCTGGGCAATGGATTGAAGATTAGAATAGGAGTACAAAGAAAACAGGAATGAAAGGTTCAGGAGTGGTAGTAAGGTGGGTATAGCGAGAGAGGGTATGTATCAAATTTGTTGGGTAGGCACAGCTGGGATGGTTAGAGTGCAGGTTGGCAAGAAGTAGGAGGAGGATGGGAAAAATTGTAGAGGAGTAGAGTAGGGGAGATAGGGTTTAGAGAGAGTTATTTTTGGCATGGGCATAGCCAGTAAGAGGAGAGATATTGTCTAAGAGACCTTTTAAATAGGGCAAGGCTACTAATGGAGGTTATTATGGATGGGATGGAATTCCAGAGTTTGGAAACAGTATAGGAATAGAGCATTTGACCAGCTGGGAGTTGGGGTTTGTTGACTTTGAGCAGAGTTTTATTTTCTGATCTAAGGGGTCTATTTGGCTGGTACAAGGTCAGCAGGGAGGAGAGAGATGGGCATGATGTGGGGTTATATATTACTTTATGTGCAGTAGTTAAGTGAAGGTAGTTTAGATAGAGTGGTAGTTCAAGCCAGTTGAGTTTACGTAAAGAGGAGCAGTGGTGAGTAGAGGATCTAGCATTTGTTGCGAATTTGGCAACCTTATAACATGAATCTAGTTTGGTTTTGAGGGACGAGTGAATATTTGTAAGGATAAGGGCACCATATAGCAGGGATGGAAGTAGGAAGGCTGAGGCTAGAGCCCTTTTTGCACTAAGGTTAAGATAACAGTTGTGCCTGTAGAGAATGCACAGTTTCTGATGTGTTTTGTTTGATATTGTTGAGAACATGGAGGTCAAATGTTAGGTTTTCGTCAATGGTGACTCCTAACAGTTTGGTGCTAGAGACTGTTTCAATGGTGGTATTATTAAGGATAGCATAATGGTTAAGGTGTCTACCTTAGAAACACAAGGTGCAGGGTTTGATTCTCCCATGGGGTAATTGGCTAGGCTTAAAATGGTCCCTGAAGACAGTTAGCCTAGTACTAATGTATGAATCTATGAATCTA
This sequence comes from Protopterus annectens, assembly GCF_019279795.1. NCBI lineage: Eukaryota > Metazoa > Chordata > Ceratodontiformes > Protopteridae > Protopterus > Protopterus annectens. Next base: position 1,910,899,823 of record NC_056731.1, read on the forward strand.
TAAGGGAGCAGACAGAGAATTCTGACCTATTTAGGGGGGTTGTCTTTTTGGGAGTGAATAGAATCAGTTTTGTCTTGTTTGGGTTCAGGGCAAGGTGGCTGTTTGACATCCAGTTTTCAGTGGATGTAAAGGCTTGTTTGGTTAGTAGTTGAAGCTCAGAAGGGGTTTTTACAGTGCAGATAATTGTAGAGTCATCTGCATATTGGATCACGGTGCCAGGAGTGAGGGAGTCATGGAAGTCATTTATAAATATGTTGAATAACAGGGGGCCCAAAATGGAACCTTGGGGTACACCTGTAGTGATGCTGAAGAAGGGGGAGAACAGGATTGCTGCCACGTTGTAGATTGGTATCTTTCAGAGAGATAGTTTGAAAACCAGTTTAGGGTTGGAGGGGAGACACCTAGGTTGTTGAGTTTGGAGAGCAGAAGGGGTGAGATATGGTGTCGAAGGCTTTTGAAAGGTCAAGAAAGAAGAGTAGGGACGATTTGATTGGTATCACATGCTCGATTTACGGTATCCAAAAAGGATATAACAGCTGTGTTTGTGCTATGGCCTGGCCTAAAGCCATGTTGGGTTGGGGAAAGAAGATGGTTATTAACTAAGTGGTTAAGTAGTTGGGTATGCACACATTTTTCTAATATTTTAGCAATGGGAGCGAGGATAGCGATGGGATGGAAATTGGAGATGTCTGAGTTTTTGCCGCCTTTATGGAGAGCAAGAATGCATGCTTTCTTCCAGATATTTGGGACATGGAATTCTTGAATGAATCTATTAATAAGTATACTAATGGGGTAGGCGATGGAGCTTGCGGATAGTTTTAGGAATTCAGAGGGTAGGTTGTCAGGAGCGCTGGTGCAAGGTTTTAGTTTTTGAAGGAGTTTCATTATGGTGCTTGTGAGAACAGGAGAGAAAGAAAAATTAGGTAAATCTGAAGGTGGTTGGTTAGGTGAACTAGTCTTAGTAAGAGGAAAGGTGGTGGTCAACCTAGCTTTGGTTTCAATGAAGTATGACTTAGAGAGGCTATATCGGAGGGTGTTTTATCAGGGTGTGGGCAAGGATTGGTGTTAGAGCCGGGGTGGATTATGGAATTGATTGCTACCCAGAATCTTTGAGTGTTAAGTTTGTGGTGGTCCTGAAGTCAATGGAAATATTCTTTTTTATCTTTAGTGACCTGTTTTTTGGCTTGATTACGTAGTTGTTTATATGGTGCAAGGTCAGCTGGGTTATTATGCTTTTGCCAGGAGTTTGAAATGAATTGGCGTATTAATCCCTACATAAACACACCTAGGCTAGACATAACTTATATTTCACAGGAACATGAACATTTAATTGAAATTGTTGATATGCATCCAATAACTATTTCAGATCACATGCCAGTAATTCAGATCACATGCCAATAATAACTAAAATAAAAATGCAGGGTAATTAAATAAAAATTAGACATTGGCACTTTCCCACCTATCTGTTGAAAACAGAGGAATTTAAGGAATAGGTAGTGGAAATTATTCAGGTGTTACTAGAGAAGATGGAAATTACATCTGAAAATATAGCTAGTGAGTGGGATAAAATTAAAATGGAGTTTAAAAATAGGGTGGAAATAAAAGAAAGAGAGATATGGTTAAGAAGTAACAAGAATTATTTAGAAGGACTGACAAAGGTTAAAGTATTGTAGAACAAGGGGGATCTCACAGAAGAGGAGCAACTGCAGAATGTTAAACAGAAAAATAAGGGATTAACTCAAAAATATGCATGAATTCAGAAGGACTGCTGATAAGCACCTGTTTTTTGATAACTCCAGAGCACAAAAACTTTTACCATAATAACTCAGGCAACCGAAAGCAGAAATGGTTGCTGCCAAACTTAGGCAGCCTATAACAAGGAAGACAACAAGAGATCCTGTAGAGGTACTAGAAATATTTCAGAAATTCTATGAAAACCTTGTATAAAGCAGAGATATGGAAATCAAGAAAAGGTACAAATGGCAATGTTTATGGAAGAATTAAATATGCCAAGGTTAGAGGCAGATGGGGATCAATTATAGATAGGAGGAGATGAGATAAAAATGGTAATGTATAACCAATCTACAGGAAAGTCCACAGGAATAGATGGCATTCCTCTGGAAGTTTGGAAGCTGAGAGGGGAAAAAAATGATAACGATATGGAAGGTTTTGAGGAGAAGCACCAACATCCTGGAAGAAAATGGTGTTGGCTGTAATACCTAAACAGGGTAAAAAGACCCATCAGATCCAGCTTCATATAGGCGTATTTCAACTCAAAACCAGGATTATAAAGTGTTTATGTCTATAATGGATATAAGAATGGCAAAAGTGATGCCACAATTAATAGATATGGATCAATGTGGTTTTGTGGAGGTGATGCAGACATTTGACTATAACAGAACAATGATGATCCAGAGAGAAGCAGAATGTAAGAAAATATCACTGTTTTAGTAGGTCTTGATGCAGAGGAAGCATTTGACACAGTAAGCTGGGATTTTATGAGCAGGGCAATGGAAGCATTTGCATTTCCTGATAAAATTATAAGGTTGATTAGGTGGATATATGAGGGATAGTGGTGAAAATTAAAGCGGGTGGATTCCTCTCCAATAATTTCTGTTCGTCAAAGAGGAACCAGGGAGAGGTTCTTTAGATCTGAACAAGAGACCCTTGTGAAATTTGGTCTGGCTCAGCTCCAAGGTAGATACCACAGTTCAGTTATCTAGCATCAAGCTGAAGGGGTCCATCTGACTCCACTCCCCAGACTCCAACAGACTTCTCAGTTCCAGGACCCCTGAGATATAATGCAGGAGCTGAGCATTTGAGGGACACTGTCAAAGTCAAAGACATCCAATCTAGTGGCTTTGACAAAGGGATCCTATGGGAAGCACTCAGATATGATGCCACCATACCCCAAGGTTGGACTGGGGAAGGAGAAATCAAGTGGGGGGTAGAAGGGCCTGGTCCTCGTACCCAAGGTGTAGGTGGACAGGAAGAGACCTCCATTTGTATCAGAGTCCTCAGGACTTTCTACATCATTATATCAGCTTAAGATAAACACGATGACTGTTCCAACCTGAAAGAGAAGGCCTATAAAAGGAAATCTCAGAGGAGAGGGTAGGACATTGGATCTAAGGAGTGTCTGGCTTTTGGAAAAAATCAAGGCTCCACTAATATTGGTCATGTGGTCTGATTTCCCATGCACATAAGCTTCAAAACTGTGGTTTGTAAAATCATATGAAGGGGTAAACAGAGCCTGAAATTAGAAAAGCATCTCCAACACAGATATAGTTATTCGAAAAATCATGTGAAGGGTGGTAAACAAAGCCTGAAAACAGGAAAGTACCTTCAAAATATATACAGTTGAAAGATCTAATAAAGCACACAAGAGCAAATAATCTACAAAAAAATACACCCAGGAGGTAGTAACTGGGAACATACTCCAAAGTTTAATGGTGCTTTGGGTACCTCGCAAACAGCCTTCAAGGAATAACATAAGCCACCACCCTTTCCCATTTTATATCAAACTACTCCAATTACACATTAGTCTAATCACACAATTAATCTACTACGTAAGCCTACGTAGACATACTCATAAAAAAAAGTTGTTTCATATTTTCATTTTTTCAATAAATTCCAAAATCTGGATCACATAGTACCAGAAGCACCATGCATTTCTCAGCTGAAAGATCTGCCTGGATTTTTCTCAAAGATTGTGTTGAATCAAAATTGTTCTGCATGGGAATTCTGAAAACATTTCCTGGTTTCTCAATGAAAACTGTTATTTCTTGCTTATGTTGCTCAGACAGCATATCATCTACCAGAACTGCAAGCACAGAGGCCAGTTTTCTTTCTTCAATGGTGTTACAATATTAGTCTTTGCTGCTAAACTACAGAGGTTTGCACTTGCTTCCAGTTTCAGAAGGTTGATGCAGTATATCTGTTCTGGTATTCTCTCACCTGTATAACTCTGTGGTTTACCTCATTTAGACAAAACCTTGTATTTTTGCTGAGTTCAAAACTAGCATTTGGTCTCTAGCTTTAAATCACTTTCTCCTTTCATTTCTATTACACACCCCTTATGGTCTAGCTTGGGCTCCTTCCATGTACTCTCATGCTATGAACCATCAGCATCTTCAGCTGTTATAGTGTTCTGTGACACTTAAAAAAAAAAAAACACTTTTGTGATATTTAAAATGACACCATCTAATTATTCATGAGTGCCTGCCATACAATAACTCAAAATGACCAAACCCTTTTGAGGCTTGTGGCACTTCTCAAATGGCAAACATGAGGAATGGCATTAACTGGTCCTATTTTGCCATCTCAATAAGTTTTCTTGGCATGGATTTTAGTGTTTGGTCAAAATATTCCACTAATCCATCCGTCCATCTGGGGTGGTACTCTAATGTTTTTAGTTGCTTGACAATTAAAGCATTGACAAAGCTGGTGCATTAATCTGGACATAAAGGGAGTCCCCTGATCAGCAAGTATTTCCTTTGGTGCCCCTACCTTGAAAAAATATTAAGATTAGCTTTCTGGTTATAGATTTAGCATTAGTCCAAGGTTGTGGGATAGCTTCAGATTATTTAGCTGCATAGCCCAAAATATACTGAAATTCCTTGCTGGATTTACCAATAGGCTCAAAATATTTACTGCTACATTTTCAAATGACACCTCTACAATAGTCATTGGAATCAAAGGAGTTTAAATCCTGCATATGGGGGCTGTCTTCTGGCATGCAGAAGTGCTGAACTTCTTGTTATTCCTGGACAATAAAACCTTACAAGGATACTTGCTTTAGTTTCATCTGTTCCTTGGTGTCCCACTAGCAAATAGCTAAGTGCTAATCTCATAACTAGGATTCTGAAAGACATGGGCACCAAATGTTGTTGCTCTGCTCAAACTGTCACCTTCTCATTGTTCTTTACACATTTTATTTTCAGTTTTACTTGCTTATAAATACCGGTTGCATAGTCTTCCCAAATCTGATTGTTCTGTCTTGTACTGACAGGAATGGGTTGAGAACTCTGATCAGGTACTATTTTGTCTTCCCAAGTACACCAGTGTAACCTTTCTTTTTAAAGAAAACATTTCCTCAACAGTCATCTCCTGCTTAGAAATCGTATCTGAGGATTTCTGGTTTATCTTGACAGTTTAGAATTCATCGCAGGCTGTGCATTTTTTCATACTTGTGAAGTTCATTCCCTCAAAATATATCCTTTCAGTGAGTGATGCCCACTACTCAGGTCTGTTAGTCACCTCTACTAAGGTATAGTAGAAGCTAAATAAACTGGGAATAAACCCCTGTAACCCACTGGATTGCCAACTGGCCCATAGATAGGATGCAGGAAATCAAAACAGGGGAAGTTACCTCCAGAAAAAGAGAAGCGTCTCCATTGGAATCCCACAGGACTCTGAGCTGGGACCTCTCTTCTTTGACATCTAATTTTCTTAAGTAAAAGAGAATACCACAGGGTTCTAGCTGCCTACATCTGCAGATGGCTGCAAGAGAGCAGTCATTGAGTTCCCAAAAGAGTTAGCCATCCTGCAGGAAGATTTGTCCCAAATAAATGACTGGTGTCAAAATCATGGACTGAAACTAAATGCCAAAAATGCATTACTGTATCCTTTGGGAAGTCATCTATCTCAGGGAATTACCATGTTAACTTGACCCAGTTGTTTGTGATTTGGGAACCTATGTGGACAGTTACCTAACTTTTGACCAACATGTGTCCATTACAAGAAAGTCTTTCTATATTGCACAGCTTAGAAACAGAGGGATTGTGTCTAGATCTAGGAATGTCATTAATCTCCCTTTACTCAGCCTCATGAGGCCAATCATTGAATGTAACACCCCCTTGTCATACATCTGTGCAGTCATATCCAACAACTGGATACAACTACATGGACTGAATCAAAGCCCCGTTACTATACTTTGTATCTTACACACTGCTAAGAAGTGGCCTGTGTCTGGCATGAGACATCCTCCAACCCAATACTGATGGATTTACTGCACATCAAGTCAAATGGCATCAGAAATACTCGGTATACAGATATAAACCTCTTCTGCATCATCATCAGCACAGTTTGGAGGAATAGGTATATTTCACAGAGGATACAGCTGCTCTTGAATAGACTCCCCGTCCACAGAAAACAAAGTTCATCCCTGTCCGTATTCAAATATAACTTGGATCTACAGATGGGAAACAAAAAATTTATCCTAGGCTGTCCCCTGTACTTCTGATGGACAGAAGCAGCTCATAAATGCTTTATCCCACGTATGCATCCCCTTAAAATATCTAAGGTATAATCCTAGTTATTCTCATTCAGGGCAATATAATAATCGACCATGGGATGGATAAGGCCAGTTTCTAACCAAATGGGATTGGTTAATTTGAGCACAAAAAGGGAAATTAGCTAGGCTTAAAATGGCCTGCAAATGCAGCTAGCGTAGTACTCGGCTTTGAACCTACTCTCTGCTCTGCAGCATTTTCAGACTGGAGTGACATTCTTACACTTTCACGTTGCAATACTTTATTGTGCAAGTCCTTTCCTTCCAAAGCTTGTTCTTGCAGACTTCTGTTATGGGTGTATACTGACATAGGTCTTAAGTAAAGGTCCCTATTGTCCTTTTTATCTTTGGTACTTTTGAAAAATCTTGAGAGCTTTCTACCACTACACATTGATCTTCATTGGATTCAAACACTGTGATAAATGTGTACACTGGTTGCGCCCTGTTTTTTTTAAGTTTGGTAGAAGCACATTGGTAGGCATATTCCCTTGCTCGTTATTTCCCCCCAGACAGGTAGGGTGTGGGCTACAAAAAGTACTACCCTTTTCTGCCTCCACAACTCTAAGGTGGTGGAAATATTACCCTATTATCATGTTGTGTTAAACTGGGAATAGCCACAGGGTGAACCATCATCCTAAACATAGTTTGTATTCTGAGACAGAACACTGTTTCTTATCACAAATGCACACTACGTCTACTGGTAGTAATAGCTTCCAGTCTAATTCTTACATACCAACTTAATGCCTTTAATGTTACCATACTGCCTAACAGTTCATGCAGTTCCCTACTGTACAGGAATATAATATAGTCTAAACCATTCTAGTAAATAACTTATTGCATTATTTTGGTATACCATCATTATTAGCATGCTCTTCAGAGGTTATATTTTTTCACAGCCTAAACAGTGTTGCCATCAGTAGAATATAATCTAGTGATGTGGCCCCTTTCCCCACATTTAGAAGATAGTATGCCTTTTGTGGATATTTTATTATTACCCAAATTTGACAAGAGTTTTACTGCTATAGTTGTAGACATAGATGCATGACACAATAGTGTTTTTACTTGTTCAACAAAACTTTTAGCCCTTAGGTTCAAAAGGATACACCATTCTCTTAAAAAAGTGGATACAGTCTTCAATTTATTTAATTTTATTTTTATCGTGTCAGCTCTCGGGATATAACTGTACTTTAATAATTTGCTTTAATTTACACAACTGTGATTTTACCATTTTATGAGAAAATGACCAGCTATAAAATCTATGAGCATGCGTCTCTGAGGAAACACTGGCAACGAACCATCATAGTCCTTGTATTCAGTGTCCGTGTCCAAAAAGGATCTCAATAGCTCTCCAGTTAACTGCTCTGATATGGTATTGGCTCAGTCAATTTGGTTCTCTCCCTGCGGTTGGACATATTGCTTAAGTGCCTCCTCCCAAAAAAGTTGTTTTATTGGTGGCACCATCCCTGCAGTAGCCAATGAGTTAGACCATTCCTTCAGCTGTAGTGGCTATGGTCTACAGTAACTGGTCTACTGTTGCCATCTTGGCACATAGATCTAAGAGTTGCACTCAAAAAAATAAAACAAAATAAAATAAATACCAGCACTCACCAAACCCTCTCTTTCTTCTGGAGGAAATTAATCAGACAGACACACACACACACACACACGTGAGTGTACAAACACACTGATAGGAACAGGTATAGTCTCAGGACTTTGGCATTAATAACTTGTGCCAAAGTACTCACTATAATCTACAAATGTGGAAGATTAAAGCAGCTCAGACAGAGTCATATAAAATGCAGTTTATTAAATACAAATGAAAGCAAAAGGCAATTTCTTCCTACCAAAACCAAGTCTTGTAGTTTAACTAAAAGTAAAGCAAGCACCTTTAACTCAGCCTTATACTATGCTTACGCTGCCGATAGGTCTCTCTGGAATCCTCTGCTATGAACAGTTTACATCTTCCAGGTTTTCTTTCAATATTGTTGATTCTTTTTTTTCTCTGAGCTGCTGTTCTGCACACCAGGACTCCTTTCACAAAGGGAAAATGTTTTCTTGTTGGGCTTCTTTCAATCTTCTTTTTATATTACATTCAATAGCTCATTAAACAAACCGCTCTCACTAAAACAGCCAAGGATCTTTCTTACTTAAATAAGTGCAACTTAACAAAAGCACTGCTTTTAAAGAAACATTACTCTATTCACACACTCTATTACAATGCTTACAGATATTTACAATGAATGCTTTATAACACATATATATAGATTTACACAGATTTTATGCATTTTGCATTGCTTTTCCCACTTTATTAGTCAGCAGTCCCCTTTCAACCATTTGTTCCCCTTCATCAGAGTGAGGGCCAACTGTAAGAACTCATCATTTAGATAGCCATTAGGGGTGGTTCACAACTTTTTTATTTTCTTCTTGGCCCTGCCTTACACACATTCAGCTAGGCACTGGGGAGCGGCATGCAATGGACCATCCTCAGAGGATACACCTCACTTCTGCAAGGGGAATTTCCTCCAAGCAGCCCTGACCTCTTAATCAGAACCTAAGCAGTTGTCTCTACTAGGGAGATCACGTGCCCAGTCTTGCCTCTTCATAACACCCTCAGTGCTGGTATCATTAATCAAGCCCCTGGTCGCAGTAAGAGCTTCACCCAGTAGCACGATGAAGTCAAGATATATATATATATATATATATATATATATATATATATATATATATATATATATATATATATATACACACACACACACATATTATAAATATACATACACACACATTTCTGGGATCCCCTGACACAAGACTAAAGGTTAGTCTTACTCAGAGACAATGCTTAAGCGTCTCCTCCCAAGAAAGTTGGTTTAATGGTAACACTGTCCTTGGGGCAGCCGTTAGCTACTATGACCATTTCTTCAGCTGAGGCATTGAGAAAGCTTAACTCATATTCTAGTGACAGCAACATTGTATTTTCCATTATCAAACAAAGAATTAGTGCTATTTTTGTTTGGTTTCACAGAAAAAGATGATAACCTGCATGGTCAAAATATTTTACTGCAAATGTCTTAGTGAAACACAAATAAGTAGCACATATACATGGTTTTGTTTAATTTCTGCCCTTGTCTTGCTGTAAAATTAAGAGTTGTTAAACTGCAGACTTAGTTGCTACATTAAATTTTGTGTAAAATGTAACACAATGTAAAATAGATACAACCCTGATCTTACTGCACTAATTGAAAAACTACTTTGTTGCAGCTTATCAATTACATTGTAAGCGGATTTGTCCCATGTCCCCAGAAGGAAGCCTTCATACGGATAGGTTCATAAATAAGTCATAGGCAATCTGTCTGCAGACCATTTCAAGCCTAGCTAAAAATCCTATTAAACATTTTTCACTAGCCTCAAGGAGGGCAAGACGAGATAGACTAGGACAGAATTTGAGAATGCCTATACAACTAAGTTTACCTTGAAGGTGGAAAAGTTGCTACTCTGCTTGACGTGTAGTGCAAGTTTGTTCCAGAGGTGAGGGATATGCAGGGATATGAATCTATCATGCCAATGTGTATCATTTATCTGCTGATGAAGGTTTAGTCCCTTTAACAGAGTATATGATGTACCATAAATTCTGTAAAGGACTAGGAGAGCAAATAGGTTTGGATCTTTTGTAGCCTGAAAGGCTAGACATAGATCTCCGCAAAGTCTGTAAGAGACTGAGTACAGAGAAAGGGCTGCAAGTCTCTCCTGATAAAAGACATAATTATGAGGCCACTGATATTTTTAGTTATGAATCTCAGAGGCCTCTCAAGTTGCTTGATAAATACATGCAAAAAGGTGCATTATATTCAATAATGTGTCTGCTAAGATATCAGTAAAGGGGAATTAAGACTTCTTTGGATCTAGTAGAAATGCCTTTGGAAAGAAGACAGGCCAGATAAAAGGCTTTCTGAACTACTGTGGAGACATGATGGTTAAATGATAAGGAATTATCAACATGAGTATCCAGATCCCTTACAACAGTATCTGATTGGAGAGGTGCATCTCCTATACAAGTGAAACAGTTTTCTTTACAAAATTAACTATGCTATTTTTTTTTTTTTTACATTTAATTTGAGACCATTGTCCTTTTACTAATTGTTAATATGGGCTAAGCCATGTTGGAGCAATTGTGAGTCAGCTGAAGACTGAAAAACACCAAAATTTACAATCAACTGCAAACTTTGTTAACCATAGGCTGGAAGTGCTGGCCTTAAGGTCGGAGAAATGTATACAAAATAAGACAGGGCCCAAAACTGAGCCCTGTGTTTCACTACCAGTACCAGTTTTGCTTTCAGAGATGGCACCTGCTACTCTTAAAAAAGTACAGTTTTGTACCTACCATAAATGTAGATGTTCGAAGATCCACATTGCTGCAGTCCTAACACTTGGGTAGTCCGCTGTCCCTCGGTCGGCCCGAATATCAGAGTATAAGGCTGACGTCGGTCAAGGCGCATTTGACTGACATCAGAACGTCAGGGTACAAATGCGCATGACCGACGTCATATCCTCAGTCTTTTCTTGCCCCAGATGTCAGAAGACCCTAAAAAGAAAGGTCCAAACCCATAGACAACAACTAAACAACCAACCAGCCTAACACCAAAAACATGTACAATATATACAATATATACAAAATGCAATATACCTCAGATGGATAACCCAACCCACACAACCACCTCAAACTACAGAGGGAAGGAGGGAGGGTAAATTGGACTGCAGCAATGTGGATCTTCGAACATCTACATTTATGGTAGGTACAAAACTGTACTATGTTCTTCATCTCACATTGCTGCAGTCCTAACACTTGGGTAGAATCCCAAAGCAGAGGTAAGGGAGGATGGTTAAACTATAATGAAGCAGGAGCTGCCAAAATGCCCTGCAACACAGCAGTGGCAAAACCAGCCCTGGATTTAGAGTACAGTGGAAGGTGGTAATGCCTAGAGAAGGTATGCACTGAACTCCAAGTGGCTGCCTCCAAAATATCCTTAGTAGCCACCCCCCTCAAAAAAGCTGTTGAAGTGGCAGTAACCCTAGTGGAATGAGGCCTAATCCCAGCTGGAATCTCTTTGCCATGATGTGAATAACAGAAAGCAATGCAAAATCCAATCCACTTAGAAATAGTTTGTTTTGACACGGCCTTGCCCTGAGAGCACAAAGCAAAAGAAACTAATAACTGCTGAGATTGTCTGAACCCTTTAGTTCTGTCCAAATAATATCGCAACTGCCTGTGTACATCTAAAGTGTGCAAAATCTTTTCCCCTTTAGTTTGGGGATTTGCATAAAAAGTAGGCAAATGAATAGTTTGGTTTAGAGCCACACTAGAAACCACTTTAGGCATAAAGGAAGGATTAGTACGTAAAGATACCCTATCCTTATGGAAAATTAAGAAAGGCTCAACTGCCATAAGGGCCTGCAATTCAGAAACCCTTCTTGCAGAGGTAATGGCCAACAAAAAGCAGTCTTCCATGACAAATATTTCAACTCAGCAGTAGCTGCAGGCTCAAAAGGTTGTAGAGTGAGTTTCTCCAACACAAAATTGAGATCCCAAGCAGGAGTAGGAGCCCTTCGTGGGGGTCTTATATTCTTTGCCCCTCTAAGAAATTGCTTGAACAAAGGATGAGAAAACAATGGTGGGTCACAATCGTAGTGAGCTGAAATTGCTGCAGCATGAATCTTAATAGAAGAGAAGGACAAACCTTTGTCCAATAACTCAGTAAGATATTGAAGAGCCACACTTAAATCAGGCTCAGAAACATCCAAATCCTTAGCTGCACTCCAAAATAAAAATCTCTTCCATTTATCTGCGTACACTTTCCTTGTACTAGGCCTTCTAGCTTCCAAAATCACATTCAAAACTTGTTGTGGAAGTTGAGACCCTCTATGGTTTAAAACAGAATATGCCATGCTGTTAGGTGAAGAGAGTGAAGTTTGACATTGAGCAAATGACTGTCCTCCTGGGACAACAGATGTGGAATCAAAGGCAAAGGCCATGGAGGCTTCCGTACTAGACTTCTCAGTAATGGGTACCAGTGCTGTCGAGGCCAATCTGGAGTCTGACCTTCAGAAGTACCTTTGGGAGGAGAGGCAGAGGTGGAAAGGCATACACATGAAGATTTTTCCAACTGAAAGAAAGAGCATCCACTTTCCAAGCTGTGGGATGAAACCGCTTTGTGCAAAACTTTGGCAGCTGGTGGTTTAGTGGAGAAGCGAACAGATCTATGTCTGGAGTCCCCCAGGACACTGTCAATTTCTGAAATACATGAAGATCCAGTTTCCACTCGTGGGGATCCATGATTTGTCTGCTTAACACATCTGCTAAGGAGTTCTGTGCTCCCGGCAGAAACCTTGCCTGAAGACTTAGTTGTAAACTGAGAGCAGTCTCCCACAAAATCATTGCTTGCCTGCATAGAGGATAAGAATGTGTTCCCCCTTGCTTGTTGATGTACCACATGACAGTTGTGTTGTCTGTTAGAATCAACACCTGCCCTGGAAGAAGTAAATCCTTGAAAGCTATTAATGCAAACTGAACTGCTAACATCTCCTTCATGTTGATATGTAGATGTTGTAGTCTGGCAGGCCACTTGTCTTGTATCCACTTTCCATTTAGATGAGCTCCCCAAGCTTTGTCTGAGGCATCTGTCGTTAAAATCTGACTCGCCTCTGGCCGGGTCACAGAGAGTCCCTTGTTTAGGTGACATTCCTGAGCCCACCACAAAAATTCCTTTTGAATGCAAGGTATTATTTGAATGACAGTGTCCAGATCCTGGCAGTGCTGTGTCCATACATTTTTGAGATACCATTGTAGCTTCCTCATATGCAGTTTGGCATTGAGAAGCACCAGAATACAAGATGCTATGAACCCTAAGGCTTGAAGGACTGTCCTTGCAGTCAGCCCAGACTGATGAGATAGTTGATGGAAGTAAAGGGATAGACTCTTTTGTTTGTCCGGGGTTAAAAAGGCCATCTGGGATGCTGTATTCAGTCTCACACCCAGAAAGCACATGTCCTGAGAGGGTACTAGACTGGACTTTATTTCGTTCACAGAATACCCCAGGCATCTTAGCACTGCTATCACATATTCCAAATGATGAAGAAGCTCTTCCCTTCCTTGAGCCAGAATCAGGCAGTCGTCCAAATAAGGATAGATCTGTATTCCTTTTAGCCTGAAGAAAGCTATCACTGGAGCCAGAACTTTCGTGAATACTCTGGGCGCAGTAGATAAGCCAAAGGGCAATGCAGAGAACTGATAGTGAGAAGTCCCAGCTCGAAAACGCAGATACTTCCTGCAACTTAGTCTGATAGGAACATGAAGGTAAGCCTCCCTGAGATCCAAAGTTACCATCCAATGATCTTTGCCCAGCAGAGGTAAAAGCTGCTGCAACGTCAACATTTTGAACTTGGGAATGTCCAGATAAGTGTTGAGGATAGATAAATCCAAAATTGGTCTCCACGTGTTCCCCTTCTTTGGTACTAGGAACAGGCGAGAATAAAATCCTAGGCCCCTTTCTGGCATAGGAACCGGCTGTATGGCCCCTATTTGGAGTAACAGAGAAATTTGCTTGTGAGCCTCTATTCTTTGTTGAGGAGGAATGTCTGGCATGCCTTTGAAAGGAGGCAAGGTATGGAAATAAAACCTGTAACCGTGATGTATGATATCCAGTACCCATCTGTCTTGGGTAATCAAACTCCAATTTTCTTTGAAAAGTGCCAACCTTCCTCCCAAAGGTGCTGCCAGGCGAGAAGGTTCTGGCAGCTGAAAAGGTAGGTCATTGGGTCTGTTTACGAAAGGACTGACCCCTGCCCTCACCAAGACTGTGCAGGAGAACTCCCTGTTCTAGGCCTGAAAGAGCCCTGACCTCTGCCCCTGCCACGTCTAGATCTACCCCTAGACTGGGAATCATAAGAAGGATACGTCCACCCTTTAGTAGGCCAATTTCTACTAAACTTTGGAGGCTGAACCTGCAAAAATCTTTAACAGTCTGCATAGACTTAGCCTTGTCTTCCATTTTCTTTAAAACTGCCTCAACAGGAGAACCAAACAAGACATCAGATTGCAAAGGGGCATCCAAAATCCTAGTTTTAACATGGTCAGATAAATTTTGATCCCTCAGCCAGGCATGCCTGCGAAGAACTGACCCAGTGGCAGCCACCCTAGACGAGGCCTGTACAGCATCAAAACCACATGGCAAAGAATGCTTACCCACCTGTTCAGAAACATGCACTAAATCTTGTAACTCTTTACAATCAATACCTTCCGCCAGAGCATCAACCTTAGATTTCAACTGTGAAAGGAGATAATTTTGATATTTCAACATGTGAAACTGGCAATTCAAAGCTCTCATGGCTAGAGTGGAAGAAGTATAAACTTTCTTTCCCCATCTATCCAAGGCCCTGGCCTCTTTATCTGCAGGAACCGGATTCTTGACAACAGAAGCCTTAACACCCTTAGGCCCCTGGCTAACAGTTTCTGGGTCTGCCCTAGGACTCTTAAAAAGATACTTATGAGCTTCAGGCACCCTGTAATACCTATCTGGTTTAACAGGAGCAGGAGGCAAAGAATCAGGATTAAGAGAGGCCTCTGCAAACACATCTTCCACCACATTCAGAACAGGAGGTATAGCTAAAGGCCTATGTTGGGGTAAAAACAAAAATTCCCTAAGCCTTTTCCTGGAATCAGAGAAATCCTGACCTTCCCATTTAAAATGCTCTCTCATGGAGTGAAGGGTCTCTGAAAAAGAAAAATCCTCAGGAGGAGAAGCAGAAGGAGTAGAATCATCCACATCAGAATCAGAATAATGAGAATACTCCTGCAAGTCTTCAGCCGAAGACTCAGACACATCCGAAGCCTGCTCATAATCCCCCAACACAGGTTCCATCCTAGGCCTCTAATCAGGAGGGGGCATAGAGCCTCTAATTAAAGTAATTAAATCTTCTGCCATTTTAAGCATGTGCTTCTTGGGCACAGAACCTGAAGAACTAGGAGGGACACCCACAGAAGCAAAACTAGACCTGCCTCTAGGAGAAGCCTTGGAAGCAGAAAGAGAGGGCCTAGACACCTTAGGAAGGGAGGGGAGTACAGTTATCTGAGAAGCCCCTACAGCCTGACCTGCCTCCTGGGAGGCCACATCCTGTAAAAACAAAGTTTCTCCCTGGGACTCCAGAGAGGCCTCTGTCGGAACCACCGGTTCCACTGACGCCTCTAAAGAACCGGCGTCCGGTTCGGACGACTCCTCTAACCTAGGCTTAACTGCCTTGTCCTTGCGCTTCTTTGAGGAAGCCGGCGTCGGAGCATCCGACGGCATATTGTAATTGCACCGCTTCCCAAAGACCAACCTGGCACAATCCAACCTTCGCTTTATAGTGCGTTTATTGAACCTAGCACAAAAGCGACACCCAACAACGTCGTGCTCAGGTCCTAAACAAGGTATACACAAATTATGGTAATCCCTATGCGGTATCTGTTTCCCACAAGAAATACAGTTATTCACTTTTTCTGACATCCGGTAAACCACTGAGGCAAGAAAAAACCAAAATATTCACCAACGGGGTACTTAACCAACTCTGACTTCGGTCTGAAACTCCGAATTCGAAATATTTCAGAACGCCGAATGGCACTTGCAACACTGCTTCTGCATCGGACCATGCGGCAAAAAAGACTGAGGATATGACGTCGGTCATGCGCATTTGTACCCTGACGTTCTGATGTCAGTCAAATGCGCCTTGACCGACGTCAGCCTTATACTCTGATATTCGGGCCGACCGAGGGACAGCGGACTACCCAAGTGTTAGGACTGCAGCAATGTGAGATGAAGAACATCAATTGTTTTGGTAGACAACCACTTAACTATCAATCACACAATATAAGGATTTTATATTCTGATTTACAAGTAAATCAATAATGCTTGCATGGGGAACAGTGTCAAAGGCCTTGGCCAGGTCTAGATATGCTGTATGCACTACAGAACCACTAGCTAAGGCTTCGGTTACTTTATTCAAAGAAATTAATGAGGTTAAAGAGGCAGGGCCTTCCTTTAATAAAGCCAAATTGATAAGGGTCCAGGGTTAAGAGATTTTTCTATGTCTAGATTAATGAAGTCACATAAATTGCATCATATCAGGCTCTTGAGACTAATGGGTCGTTAGTTACGAGGGTCCATGGTTGAGACACCCTTGCGTAATGGCATTATAACAGCTACTTTCTAGGATTCAGCAACCAGTGTGGAGACTTGCATTAAAAAGTTTACATAGGGGTCCAGAAAGACAATCTTTGGCTCTGATAATCAGGCAATGTAGTATATTGTCAGGCCAATGGATGAAGTATTCTTATTTTTTGAAAGAGTTGAGAGAACTTGTTCTATAGTAATTAAAGGGGTAGCTGGAATTGTGGAACCTGTGGGATAGCTATAACTATGGGTGGAGTAAATTTTACTAGCTAGGATTGTTGCCATTTCATTTGGGTCAGTGTGTGCAGTATTACTGTGCACTAGCTCTTAACACTGTTCCGTGCTAGTCCTTAAATTCCTGACATAGTTAAATATTTGAAGCTATTTTTGGTTTTAGTGGTTATTTTAAGTTCATACTCACCTTTGAACTTCCTAATGGTGTCCTTAAATTCCAAGTGTGCTCTTAAGGTATGTAGATCTTTCTCAGTAAAAGGTAGTGCACCCTCTAAGAAGGGGTACATTTCAATGGGACAAGTACGTTTGCATTTGTACCACATTATCTTATTAGAAATCCCTGACTTCTTTACTGTAAACTGCCTTTGGGGAACTGACATATAGTCTCTTATACACAGCTAGTATAGCCAAAGTTTCAGAAGTTTTTATTGTCACAATCTAACACTATGCTTGGTTTCCACCTAGAACCCATTTGACCTCTGAACAAAAGGCTGGGTAAAACTAATTTACAACATATGATTATCATTATGTCAGAATAAAAATTCTGCAGATAAAAAATGATATTTTCTTATATTTTTCAGCTGTTGCTTACTGTGGCTATAATGCCATGCTTCCAAGCAGCTGAAGCTGTGCAGTCAGACTTCGAGGTGTGCTGAACTGGAAGCTTTGAGGTTAGAATCACCAGTCTTGGAAGTGCTTTGTAGCTAAATATTCCAATGCTATTACACTAACATTTTGTAATGAACACTCAAAGGGAACAGAAATATAGCCTTTCAAAGTCAGGTCCCAGAAATTTTAGTTTATGTACTTTCAATGACAATTTTGCATTGCACTTTGTTTTCATTTTGGGTGTTGCGGTGAACTTTGCTTAGTACAGTGCAGAAAGTAATGACCTAAAACACTTCTTTATTGAGTTTTCAGTACATAAAAAGTACACATACTGTATATTTCACTTGTACATTATATTTTAGTTGCAACATCCACAGCTACAATGTCATGTTTTCAAGTAACTAAAGCTATGGGGTCAAATTAGAATTGCAGTGTAGTTATGTGAATACTCTGCTGTCATTACCTGAAATTTTATAATGAAATCGGAGGCTGTTCAGAAAAATAGCATTTTCAAGAGAGGCCACAGTGGCTTTAGTTCATGTACATTTACTACCATAGTTTGATATTTTGCATCATACTTCCAGGTGTTGTGGTGAACTTGTATTCAGTATACAGAGTACAAAAATGGCCAAAACTACTTCTTTGCAGAGTTGCCAGTTATAATATGCCATGCCTATAATGTCATGCTTTCAGGCAGCTACATTCAGGAGGTGTGCTGTGCTGGAAGCTCTGCTGGCAGAAATACAGTCTTACGTGTGTTGTAGCTGAATAGCCTATTGTTATTATCTGAAAAATTTCATAATGAAATCTCAAAAGGTAACACAGATATAGCCTTTAAAAACATACCCGCTCTGGGCAGAAAAATGCCACTAGTGGTGTTCCACATGGCTCTGTACAGGATCCCCTACTTTTCGGCATATATACTTCTGTGCAATAAAAGCTGGTATCAAGGGACTTTGGTTAATCTCTTTTGCCAATGATTGCAAATGAGGGGCAGTTATCAAATCTCATTCTGAAACTCTATTCTCCAGCAAGGGCTCGACCAAACAGGTGCTTGTACTCCTCACGGGTGTAACCTTAACACCAAGAAATGCATTATAGTTTCGTAAGTGTGGCATCACTACTGCTTACCATATAGACAAATTGTCACTTAAATTTGACATATTTATCAGGGACTTGGGTACATACGTTGGTAACAGACTCCCTTTTGACCACCATGCATCTGTGACAGTTTAAAAATAAACTTCTGCCTTTGTGGCATCTCCACAAGGTCCAAACAAGTCATAGTCCCTCTTTATTCATCACTCATTAGACACACCGTTGAATATAATACACCCTTCAGTACGCAACTCAAAAAACACCTAAACCAGCTTGAGAGACCAAAGTGTTTCCTCACCAGAGAGATCTCAAGTCTCATTAACCTCACAGAAGGTCCATCCCTCTTACTCAGTATCATAGACACTTGAGGCATGATCTCTGTTTAGCATTCTATGCTATGAATGACCTAGTACTCTGAACTCCTTCACCTAAATAGAACAAGTTGTAAAGCAAAAGTACAGTTGTGTAAAATCTTACCATAGCAGTAGATGTCCTTCTCTTTACTGTTTTAATATTCATTACAATTGGGATTCCCCGCCTCGGGTAGTCTGATGTCCAGCCAGCATACAAAAGCCTACTGTTGCTTTAAGGTACACTATACATCACATATACGCTCCTTGAATAGCATACAGCATAAAGGTGAAGTCCGGATGTACCGTCTTCAGAATTGATAGCTCCAGTTGGAACACCAGTCCAAGGAAAACCAAGAGGTAACCAGCACATTCAGGAGGGAAGTGGACCAGGGAGGGAGGAGGAAAGGACTTCTACTGTTATGGCAAGATTTTATACAACTGTACTTTGTCCTTCCATTCACTGGCTGTAGTATTGCTTATGATTCAGAGAGTGCCAAAGCTCAAGAAGAAACTTGGGAGGAGGACCAGCAAAGTCATCTATGAAGCCA
Organism: Protopterus annectens; assembly: GCF_019279795.1. Taxonomy (NCBI): domain Eukaryota; kingdom Metazoa; phylum Chordata; order Ceratodontiformes; family Protopteridae; genus Protopterus; species Protopterus annectens. Next base: position 1,910,919,156 of record NC_056731.1, read on the forward strand.
TGAAGGATGGCCCTAGCAAAGCCAGCTGTAGCTCTGGAAATTCCATCCAACTTGCAGTACTTGGTAAAAGTGTGCATAGAAGTCCAGGTAGCTGCTTCAAGAACAGAGTTAGCATCCAACCCCTTGAAAAAAGCACCAGAATAAGCCACAGCTCTAGTAGAATGAGCATTTACAAAAGGAGGAAGGCTCTTACCATGAAAAGTATAACAAAAAGAAATAGCCTTTAAGATCCAAGAACAGTTTGTTTAGATACAGCTAAACCTAGGGACCTAGGATGAAAATAAACAAGCAATGGATCAGATTTTGTAATAGACTTAGTCTTAGCCAAATAAAAATCTGAGTTGTCCAAGCACATCCAAAGTATGCAGCACCCTCTCAATGCCAGATGACAGAGGGGGGAAAAGTATGAAAATGAATAGACTGATTAAGTGACAACTCATTAACCACCTTGGGCATAAAATAAAGATTAGTGTGTAAGGACACCCTGTCCTTATGAAACACCAAAAAAGGAAGAAAAGCCATAAGGGCTTGAAGCTCGGGCACCCATCTGGCAGAAGAAAGGGCCAACAAAAGAACGGTCTTCTAAGAGCAATGTTACAAGGAAGCTGAAGCAACAGGGTCAAAAAGAGCCTTGGTTAACTTCTCCTAAACAAAATTTAGATCCCAGGGAGGAGGAACAGGCTTCCTGGGAGGCCTAATATGAAGGATGCCTTTAAAGAACTGTTTAGCTTCAAATCTAGAAGCCAAAGGAGGAGACAAAGGCAAACAAGCAGAGATAGCTAAGTGGGTCTTCACAGAAGAATAGGCCAAACCAGCATTGAGCAATTCAGACAAATAAGAGAGAACCAAAGGAAAATCCACAGTAAGTGGATCCAGGTTATAAGAGACGCACCAAACAGAAAACCTCTTCCATTTGGATAAGTAGGATTTCCTATTATTGAGTTTCCTGGCCTCTTGTAGGACCCTAAGCATGTCCTCAGAAACAAAGGTGTCTATGTCAAATCAAAATCCTATCACCCACAGTATCAGTTGAAGACTGGACAGGTGGGGATGGATAAGTGATCCCTTATCTTGTGCGAGCAGATCTACCCTGTGAGGTAAGTTTTGATGATTGCCCTTGGCTAAGTGAAGAAGAGAGAACCAATGCTGTCTCAGCTAAAAGGGAGTCACCAAAAAGATTTTGGGAGCGTCCTGTTGAATTTTGAACAGGACTTTTGGAATGAGAGGAAGGGCAGGGAATGCATAAACATCCCCTTCCAAGAAAGAGAGAGAGCATCCACCTTCCACACCAGAGGACCTGTGACTCTGGCCCAAAATAGAGGAAGATGTCTGCTCAGAGGGGAGGCAAACAGATCTACTTGAGGAGTATCCCACCAGTTGGCAGTGTCCAGAAACACATCACTGAGAAGCATCTATTTGTAGGATTAAGTCAAGGACTTGCTCAGAGTGTCTGCCACAATGTTTTGACTTGAGGGAATGTAAACTGCCTGAAGAGTCACTTGATACTGGACAGCAAGATCCCATGCCAGGAGTGCCAAAAGGCAAAGAAGATAAGTTATTGTTCCCCTTGTTTGCTTATAAATCACATCACTGTGGTTTTATCTGTAAATACCTTGAGAGGTCCTGGGGAGAAAAGAGGATGAAAAGTCTGAAGAGCCAGGAGAAGCACTCTCAGCTCTTCGATATTGATGTGCTCCTTCTTTTGAAAAGGCAATCACACCCCCTTGTAACTTTAAGGAGCCAAAACCTGCTCCCCATCCCACATCTGAAGCATCTGTGAATAGTTCCTGAGAGGGAAGAGGGGGATGAAAAGGAAGCCCTGGATTTACAGACAACTGCTGGATCCACCTGTGAAGCTTCTTCTTGACACAAGGAAGAACAGGAAACTACAGTCTATGGGATGTGTGTGTGCATGTGTGTTGAAGCCAAACTGACTTCAAGAACCACTGACACTTTCTCATGTAGAGTTTGGCCAGAGGAAGCATAGGGATGGGTAGATGCCATAAAACCCTGAGCTCTCAGAAACTCCCTGGCTGTAATGTAGGCCAGAGGAAGGAGGGTTTGAAAGATGAAAATGAGAATTAAGGCCTTGGGAGAAGGCATGGATGCCAGCATAGGCACAGTCTGAATCCTGCAACATAGAAAAACATGATCCTGAGAAGGAGTCAGAGGAGACTTTTTGAAGTTTACTGTGAACCCCAGGCTCTGAAGAAGGGAAATGGCAAAATGAAGATTTTACAACAGGATCTCTGGAGAGGAGGTCTGAATCAGCAGGTCATCCCCAAGTAAGAAAATACTTGGATCCCCTGAAGCCTGCAAAAGGTAATTACAGGAGTGAGGCATTTGGTGAATAACCTTAGGGCAGTAGAAAGGCTAAAGGGCAAAGCAGAGAACTGAAAATGTCAGGAAGCAACAGAGAAACACAAAAACTTCCTAAAAAGGGGATAAAAGGGGATGAATCAGAATATGGAGATAAGCATCCTCGAGATCCAGAGACACAATATAAGCCTGAGGAAGCAAAATAGGAAAGAGAGTCTGAAGGGACAACACTCGAAAAGTGGGCACCTTCAGAAAAGGTGTTTAGATGAGACAGGTCTAGAATTGGTCTCCAGGTACCCTCTTTTCTGGAAACTAGAAACATTCTGGAGTAAATCACCCACCCCCTTTAGAACACAGGCACCTCTAGTACGAGTCAAAAGTTCTCAAAGTGCCTCTGGGAAAAAAGTGAGTTGTTCCTGAGGAGGCTGACGAATGCCCATAAAAGGGGGATGGAATTTCCACTCCATGAAATACCCCTGGCGAATAATGGACAGAACCCAAAAATCCTGAGAAATCTGAAGTAAAACAGGAAGAGGGAGAGAGAAAGGTGACGAGAAAGAGGAATGCAAGGAAGAGAAAGTTAGTCAGACAGCACCCGGTTTATCTGGAAAGGAAGACTTCTGAGTCCCTGAAGTCTGAGTAGCCTTAGCAGGAGGAGCCCGTTTGCTACTCTGTTTAAGAGGGGACATCTGCTGCATTATAACTACACTTGATGGAATGATGAACCACATGAGAGGAAGTCTCTAACAAGGAAAGAGCAGAAGTTTTACCCTCAGAATCTAGGAGATCAAAAATAACCTGACAAGCCTGAGAAAGAAGAGCCAAAACATACTTGGACATATTGGTCTGATAATTAATAGCCCTAAAAGCCAAGGTAGCTGAGGTGTAAACCTTCTTAACTAGCCTTTCCATGGTTCTGCTGTCTTTATCAGAAGGCAGTAACTTGGGCGAAGGAAGCAAATGAGAGGGCTTGTCAAATGTTACAGATTCCACTGAGGGGGTCAAGCAGCAGGACATTTGTACAAAAAGGTACAGTCCTCGGGCACCCTATAAAACCCATCAGATCTCTTGGGAGCAGGGGTAGAGAATCAGGAGCTTTAGATGCATTGGAAAATGCATCTAACAAGCAGCCAAAACAGAAGGAATTGCAGAAGGTTTCAGAGATCCCATCTGCGGCAACTCATAGCACCTCTAATGGATTTCAGAGACCTGAGCACAATCCCATCAAAATAAAATCCATCATCCTGGATATTGTCCCCAAGAGAGATTTATTTGAAGGGAGCATCAGGACTGTTAGGATTCCTCTTCCTCTGAGCCATAGTCCAAAGGAAAGGAATTTGGGAAAAGTAAGCAAGGAGTAATCAAATCCAACTCCTCCTCAGAGGAATCTTGTTCTCTGGACCTTTTAAGGGGAGTAGAGGACCAAGGGGAAGCTGGAACAGAAACCCCCTGAGGAGGTTTTAATGCTGTCAAAGCATTAAACATACCCTGAGTAAACGCCTGCAACTCTGTGGATTCCTAGGAGCAGGAGAGACATGTTTAGTTTTTTGTTTTTCTCTTTAATGGGATGTCTGCCCTGTAAACCTTAGAAGGCTGTGACCCAGGACAGCTTTCAATAACAGTAGTCGGGAGTTTTTCCCTAACTAAAATCTGAGGAACACCCCTAGACCCCTTGGAAATCATCAACAGTGGTTCCACCTGAACATCCGAAACAGATGTCTGCAAAGCCTCATCAAACATGCTGAAAGCCAGATCCTCGCCAGCCTCCAACCTGTAAATGGCAGAGAAATCTGATAAAGCCAGGTGAACTGCCAGGTTTTCACTGACCTCAGGAGAAACATTCAGTGGAGGCTGGACAGCGGAAGATTCCAGTCTTGGTTTCTTGACCTTCTTCCCTAATGGCTGACCCTCAGGGCGGGAAGTTCCTTCCATGGTATCCTTAATAAGAAGCTTAAGGTGCTGATTCTTCAAATACAAAGCAAGGGCACCTACTTCACAGTGTCTTCAGTATGGAAGCCTGATAAATAGAGAGCAAGATCATGATTGAGATTGTGAGAGGCATCTAGGCAAAATAAACACCATTTGTGGGGGGTCATTATGGAGAATCTGTCTCCCACACAGGCCTTTACTCTTCCTGGATGACATTAACCCACACAAGAAACCAAAAGTCAAGAAAAAAAACGAAACCCCAATGAGGCACTTATCTGAAATGGCTCAGAGACCAGCAAACAGGACATAGATGTTCAGACCAATGATCGAGAGATGTGTTCAAACTGGCTGCAAAGACGTAGGTGGTCAGACGATGAGAGAGAGATGGACTTGTGGCAAAGAAGTTCTGAGGATGTTATGTCCAGACATCATCTTTATGCCCTATGCTATGCAAGAGCATACGTGTGATGTACAGCATAACTTAAAGCAACAGTAGGCTTTTGTATACTGGCCGGACGTCAGGCTAGCCAAAGCAGGGAATCCCAATTGTAAGGAATACTGCAACCAGTGAATGGAAGGACATCACCTGTTCTACAGACCTACATCTAAACAAGACCAGATGGTGCGACACATACCTAACCCAATGTATACCCCACTTCAGGAATGGCTGCCCTTACCTATCAAGGAGAATACTTCACTAGCAATCTTTAGTATCACTCTGGATGACTGGATGGGTGACTAAATTTTCACCAAGATTATGAGGAGTAAGTCTATTTAATGGGAGTCATTACTAGTTTCCTACCAGTACTTGGTGATGTGGCTGAGCTTCTTGATGGTCTCTATTGGCTGTAATCATGGTAAGAACCTATGAAGACGACAAAAGTGTGAATAGGTCTTTACGGCTAGAACAACTAGCTAAGTGCATTTTTTACCTGAGGATAATGATACACTATTCAGAGAAAGTTGCTATAATACTTCTTAGGGTTACATTGGAGTGGTTGCTAGGTACTAGTAGTCTTATATACCCACTTGGATGTTCTGGTTGTGACATTTCACAAAAATTAAATGAATATTTGTCATTTTTTTTCAAGATGACATGCAAAGTGTGCACCCAGTTCACACAATCTGTGCATTCTTATGAAAATATGAAATAAAAATAATGCTCATTTTTACGGGGAAAAGTAATAATTTTCCTTTATAATAAATAGTTTTATAAGAACTTACCATAACAATAAATGTTCCTTCTCTTCTCTGTTGCAGTATTCTTTACATGAGGGAGTTGCCTGCTGAGGTGACCCGATGTTGTCCAGTATACCAAAGTCTTTTACTACTGAGGTGCAAGATACATCTCATGTAGGCTGCTATTGGACATAGGTCATAAAAGAGACGTATACACGCATCATTCTCAGAACTGGAGCCCCAGGAGGAGAGCAGTCCAAGTAACAGGAAGTCAAGACTTTCAAGAATCATGAGAAGTAGGGGGTGGGACAGAATACTGCAACAGAGAAGACAAGGACATCTATCGTTATGGTTAAGTTCTTACACAACTATTCTTTGTCCTTCTATTCATCTGTTGTAGTATTCTTTACACAAGGTGAGAGTACCAAAGCTCATGCTGAGAGGGACGTGGAGTTAGCTGAAGTATTTTCCAGGAAGCCATACAGAATGGCTCTGGCAAACCCAGCCCTAGATATGAAGATGGAATCCAGCTTGTAATGTTTGGGAAAGGTGTGGACAGAGGTCCAGGTAGCCACCTCTAGGATGGAATTGGTGTCTAGGCCTTTGAGAAAGGCACCAGAGGAGGCCACAGCCCTGGTGAAGTGAGCTTTGACCGAGCAGGGAAGGGTTTTGCCATAGTAGGCATATCAGAAGGAAATGTTTTTTGAGATCCAGCTAGAAATGGTTTGTTTGGAGACAGGTAGTCCTGGAGTCCTGGGATGGAAAGAGACAAACAGTTGGTCTGATTTCCTAATAGGTTTAGTTTTATGAAGGTAAAACCTGAGTTGTCTGTGCACATCAAGTGTGTACAAAATTTTCACTAGTGTTTTGGGGAGAAGGGAAAAAGGTTGGCAGGTGGATACCCTGGTTTAAAGACAAATTAACCACTTTGGGCATAAAGGTGGGGTTAGTGCAAACAGAGACCCTGTATTGGTAGACAATCAGGAAGGGGGAGGTGCCATCAGGACCTGGAGCTCAGAGACCCTCCTGGCAGAGGTTAGGGCTAGCAGAAAGACAGTTTTCCAGGTGTAGTGTTTTAAGGAGCTAGAGGAGGCTGGCTCAAAGGGAGTGAGAGTCAGCTTTTCTAGCACAAAGTTTAGGTCCCATGGTGGGGCCATAGGCTTCCTGTGAGGTCTAATGTGGAGGACACCTTTGTGAAACTGTTCGGCCTCAAGTCTAGAGGCTAAAGGTGGTGAAAGAGGCAGACATGCAGAAATGGCTGACATTTGTGCTTTTACAGATGAATAAGCTAAGCCAGTATTGAACAACTCACACAGGTATGAAAGAACCAAAGGCAGATCCACAGTTAGTGGGTCTGGGTTATGAGAAAGACACCATATTGAAAAACTTTTCCATTTGGAGAGGTAAGATTTCCTGGCCTCCTGCAGAACTTGAAGCATGCCCTCTAAGAGCAGGCGACTAAAAGGAATCCAAAATCTATCACCCAAAGAGTCAATGCAGAGTTGCCACGTATGGGTGGATGAGGGAGCCCTTGTGTTGTGTGAGTAGGTCCACTCTGTGAGGTACCTTGTGATGATTGCTCTTGGCTAGGTGCAGCAGCAAGATTTTTGATTTGGCCTGCTGAATCTTCAGCAGGAGATTCGGATTAGTGGGAGGGGATGGAATGCATACAGAAGCTTCTCCTTCCAGGATATTGATAGGGCATCCACTGTCCATGCCAGGCGGTGAGGTTCTCTGGCACAAAATTTTAGAAGTTGTCTGTTCATGGGGGAGGCAAACAAGTCTGAGGAATACCCAACTGGTGACTATGTCCAGAAACACATCCCTGTGAAGCATCCATTTGTGGGCCTGTGTTATGGATCTGCTCAGGGTGTCTGCCAGAGTTCTGTCTGGAGGGGATATAAACCACCTGCAGAGAAACAAAGTTGGAGGGCTAGTTCCCAAACCTGTAAAGCTAGTCTGCAGACGAGGTATGATTTGGTCCTCCCACTTGTTCATGTACCAGGAAACAGTCATGTTGCCTGAGAAAATCCTCAAGCGATCTAGGAGAAGGGTCTGAAAGGACTGCTGAAGGGCTAGAATCACAGCGTTCATTTCTTTTACATTGATATGCTCTTTTACCTGAGAGGGAGACCACTGCCCTTGTACAGTACTGGGACCCAACATGGCCCCCCCCATTCTGTATCCAAAGCATCTGTGTAGAAGTCTTGAGTTGGGGCCAATGGTTGGATGGGAAGTCCCAGATTGAGGGGCATTTGTTGCATCCACCATAGGAGCTCCTTTAGGCATGGTAGGAGCAGAATTTGGAATTCTAGAGGGTGTGCATGTTGTGTCCACGCCAACTTCAGGAACCACTTAAACTTCATATGAAGCCTTGCCAGAGGTAACATAGGAATGGTGGAAGCCATCCGTCCAAGGATACCGAGAAAATGCCTTGCTGACAAAAGTTGCAGAGGAAGGAGGTCTGAGAATGTCTGTCAAAGCTTCTGGGCCTTTTGAGGTGGAAGACACACTATCAGTCTGTCTGTTTGGAATCTGAACCCCAGAAAGACATGGCCTTGAGATGAGGTAAGGGCAGATGTTTTGAAATTGATTGTGAATTGTTGTAGGATGGCAATGGCTGAGTGGAAGTTCCTCTGCAGATCCTCTGGAACAGGAGGTCATCCAGATATGGGAAAATTTGAATTCCTTGGAGACTGCAGTATGCGACTACCGGGGCTAAGCATTTTGTGAAAACTCTTGGGGCTGCAGAAAGACAAAAAGGCAAGGCCAAGAATGGAAAGTGCCAGAATGCCACAGAGAAACAAAGACATTTCCTGAATCTGGAATGAGTCGGAATGTGCAGGTAGCAGTCTTCGTTGTCTCTGGATGCCAGATATGCCTGTGGGAGGATCAGAGGGAATAAGGTCTGAAGGTTTAGCATTTTGAAGGAGGATACCTTCAGGAAAGGTTTGTGGAAGGAGAGATCTAGGATGGGTCTCCAGGGTCTTTCCTTTCTGGGTACTAGGAACATGTGGGAGTAGAAGCCTGTTCCTTTTTTGTGTGTAGGCACTGATTGAATGGTTCCCTGTTCTAGCAGGTCTGTCAGTACCTGTGGGAAGAGGGGGATCTGTTCTGCAGGTGGCTGTGGGATACCCCTGAAGGGAGGAACCACACGCCATGCCATGGAGTATCTGTGTTTTGTGATGTACAAGACCCAGGTGTCTTGTGTGATGGTTTTCCAAACTGGAAGGGATAGGGAGAGGTGCAGGGAATGAGGGGTGGAGCAGGGAAATTCTGAGGAGTCAGGAAGAACCTGCTCTGTCAGGAAAAGGCTGCTTGTGCAGAAGGGTGGAGGAGGGAGCTGAGTAGTGATGGACTTTCTTGCTCCCCTTGAAGGACTTAGATTGGGAAACCAGGTTTGCCTGCAGACAAATACCTGCTTGGAGGGGTAGTTCCTGTGGAACTTGGGGATAGGCGAGACCAGGATGCGTTTGAGGTCTTGTAATTCTTTACTCTTTTCTTGCAGAGATTTGAAAAGATTAGCTGAGGCCTGTCCAAATAATGGGGAATTGTCAAGGGGAGCATCCATGAGCTTCGCCTTGATGTCCTCAGGAAGGGGTTGAAGCCTTAACCATGCAAACCTTCTCAACACTGAGGCAGAGGCAGCTGCCCTAAAGGTAGCTTCCATAGCATCACAGCTGCATTTAATTGAGTGATGGGCTACCTGTCAGGATGCAGCAATCAGGGAGGAGACCAAGACCTTGTTTTCTGAGTCAGGCATGTGAGGTACAATTTTTGACAGTTGTGACATTAGTTCCAATGCTTGGTCATATGGGTTTGATAATTCAAAGTCCTAAAGGCTAGAGTAGATGAAGTGTACACTTTTCCCCCCAACCTTTCTAGTTGTCTGCTGCCTTTGTCTGAGGGAAGGAGAGAGGTGGAAGGAAGGGACCTCAAAGCTTTATCTGAGGCCACAGAAATGATGGAGGGGTCAGCAACAGGGGCCTTAAAGAGGAAGTTGCAGTCTTAAGTAATTTTACAGCATCTGTCCAGCTTCTTAGAGCTGGTGGCTGGAAGTCTGGATGTTGGGACGTGGAGGCAAAGGCATCCAAAAAGGTAGGGATAACCTATGGGATAGCAGAAGGGCTGGGGGTTTCCACCTGGAGTAGGTTGTAGTACCTCTTCTGAACACCAGACATTTGAGAGCTGTCCCACTTCAAAGTGGTCTCTCATTTTTCTAAGGGTTTCTCCAAAGGAGATTTCCTCCAAAGGGGAGTCTGTTTTGTTAGATTCTTCCTCAGTGGAGGAAGAATTTATGAGGAGTAGGCCAAGAAGTCACTGTCATCCTCAGAGGAAAGATGTTCCTCTGAATCTGGTTGTTGTCTGACCCTTTTTTGAGGAGAGGTAGGCCAGGACAAGGAAGGAGTGGGGGACCTAGCAGTAGGCCTCAAAGACATAAAGGCCTTGAATAATCCTTGGACAGAATTTTACCACACTTTCTGGGGGGTCTTGGGGGGTGACAAGTTTATTTTTTTGTTTTTAATAAGCAGGCATGTTCACCCAATGTAATGTTGGGGGTGAGGATATAGGCCTGTATTCCAGTATGTCCGAATCTACTTCTCTCAAAGATTTGGACATCTGTACAAGATGCCTATGAAGCCTCTCCGGGCATGCTGTCATCCGGGTCTAAGGCAGCTTGCAAAACTGGCTTGGCCTGAGGATCCAGATCTGGAAACGAAAATGGTCTCTGGGTTACTATGCACCTCGGGAGAGACATCCATGGGGAGAGGCACAGCTGAAGCTTTGTTCTTAGGCCTTTTGGCCTTCTGCTTCATGGATGGCTTGGTCATTGAGCCACAGGAACCCTCCATCAAGCTTTTGGCAAAGATTTTTAAGTGTTGGCTCCCTAAATAAATTGTGAGGGAAGAAAGCCTGCTCCGAAGAGTCTTGGGGATGAACAACTGGCAGATGGAAGAGTGCTTATGGTCGTGGTTGGGCCCAAGACAAAAAAAGACACTGGGAGTGACTATCTTTGTGTGGAATCTGTCTTCCACAATCACACTTCCCTTTCTTGGATAACATTAAATCAAGGAAGAAGGAATTCGGCAGCAAACATACAAAAATGTTCCCCAATGGGGCACTTACCTTGTAGAAGAAATACTCAATTCTGGCAGCAGAGTGACATCCGGGACTGGCAATCCGACTGGCGGCAAAGAAGTTCTGAGTATGGTGTGGGAATCAATCTCTTTTACTGCAAAAATTTGATAGCTACTTACATGAGACATACCACTCACCTTTCAGTAGTAAAGGACTTTGGTATACTGGCCAATGTCAGGTTGCCTGAGCAGGCAACTCCGTCATGTAAAGAATACTGCAACCGATGAATAGAAGGACATCAAAATACACATCTATATGCTCCGAGAGGCATGCACATATTTGGCATTCTAGTGCCTATTTTTTGTAAAAGATATTGTATCAGGGGTCAGACTCTAAAGACTACAAAAGGACTATGTGAGAACTAGAACAATCAGCAGATGGCCTCATTCTCCAAATCAAAAAGAAAGCCGACAAGAACAACTAGAAATGCATGATAGAAGCTTTCCTCCCAAGAATTTTGTTGGTTTGAGGCCCGTGGACCATTAGCTCAAGCTCCCTGTAATTAGACTGTAGAAAACTAAATGAAAGTGGAATTACCATGGAGTCGTGGAATTCAGACAAGAATGGCTTTTGTAAATTTGAGTGACAAGATTTATAAACCATTCAGCTGAAAACAAATGTATAGTGTTCAGTTCTCAATGTGAAATAAAAGTAATCAAAAATAAATATACAATGGTGTGCTTTCAGACTTAAAAGCAGTGAGTTTCTGTGTAAAAGTGATCTTTACATTCTTGATACATGTTGAGCACAACTGCATTTTTCCATTAAAATTCACGATACAGCTGCTTATTTATCTTTAAGGACAGAAGCCCAACTTGTTGTTAAATCGAAAGTACTTTTCATCGAACTGAACTTTGTTGAACTCACTTCCGCGAAGGTGCATTCCATCAAAGATACACTTTCGTGGAATAAAAAAATAAATAAAAAAAAATATACTACATAGTATTATGCAGGGGGGCAAGCCCCCTGCACCCCCCACTTTAATATTCTTACTCAGAGATCACACTCGTACTATGATCTCAACAAGAATTTCCTTAGTTGTACATCAACAGTATATGTTGATGTACAACTAATGCTACATGCAAATGGCATTTTTTTTGTTTTTTGTTTTCTTTAGTGAAAATGCATTTTTGACAAAATGCACTTTCGCTAAAGTAATTTCGACACGGTTCGATGAACCGTACTGTCGACAAAACAAATCGGACCTATATATATATATATATATATATATATATATCTGCACACACACACAAACTTGCAAGTGTTAAGTTGACAACACTAAAGTAAATGCCAGGGAGAGCCCCCAGTGCATCTTCCTCATCTCTCAATAATACTAACGCCAAGACTGCAACCTTGGGGGAAAGGAACAACTTTCCTGCTTACAGTTCTGCAATTTCACTAAAATCAACAGTCTTCAGTGAAACATGGGAATCACTCATTTCACTGCAGAGACATTCACTGAGCATCTCCATATGTTATAATTTAATATGAAGTAGTTCAGACAATTCTGTATTGACAGATGTGCAGTTACTGCAAACTGTTTCAACTTCTTCAATGTTTCTTGCAGATATGGACACATCTGCTTGCAACAGTAAAAGATTAAGTGCTGCATCATGATGTGAACATTGTATCAGATATATTATTATATAAACAACTCCTGGCAAATCATCCAGATTGTCATACACTCAGGCAAAGTACAGAGTGCTTGCTTCCTTATGATAAGGTCTCCTAAACTTCAAAAGTTGTAATTTGACATCTATACACTCACTTATTGAAGTGCTTAGTTCTACAGTAAAATCACTCTCACTATCTTTCCCTTTTTCACCATGTTCTCTAACCTTTCTTCTTATAATCTTCAAAAGTTAAAATTTTCACACAGTTCTTCATTTTTAAAAAGTCAATACAGAGTCAAACATAATACTATAGCATATACATGGATACCCATAAGTAGAGGGGTTATGACTATATCCATTGCTCCTACTCAGTTTGGTGCAGACTGCACTCTCATGACTGCTTGAATAAAACCATTAAACCATCCCGCTCTTTATACTGATGGAACAACTTGGTATCCCAGGTTGGGCTTTGTGCCCTGTTGCTCACATGTACTAAAGGCCGAGCATCTCTTTCTCTGGCATTCCATGCTAATTGCTAACCTTCCTGCTTCAGTCCCTCACTGCTCTCAGGCCCCTTCTTTCTGCTTCTACTCTATTTGCTCCTCAAGTTTTCATTCTTCCAGCTGCTTCAAAGCATCACCATCTTTAGCTCCAGCTCCAAATTGCACAGCTCAGATTGCGATCTGAGACATACTAGTTGGTCCTTTTGCTGCACACCTATAACCCCTGAAAGGCTGTCTCCATGTTCAATTGATTGAATTCTTACTGCACACAAGTTATCTACTCATCAATGGACAAATCAACACGTGGGACTCTGTTTTATTTGCGTTCTTAAACCAAGGGAGGAACTTAACTTACATGTGCAACTTCAGAGTGATAACTGCAGGTAAGGGAAAGGATGGCACAAATTACAGTATCAATAATGCGCCTTACTTCTCAACTTTCATGTTTATGGGGTTCAGCATTTCTAGACATTTGACATTTCCCGGTCAATTTTCCGACTCATAATTTTCTACATTTTGCATTGTGGAGCCCTTATTTACTCTGCAATCAATGTACAGTGTCCAATAGTTATAGATACAATGTTATACATATGATATTATTGAATACAATGCCCTGTTTGGTATGTACCTCGCAAGACATCTGCAACAACTAGAAAGGCCGCAGAAATACCTCACAAAAAGAATCACAGGTAGGCCTAAAGCAGATGCCTTATGCTGGCTGACTAAAGAAACTCCAGCTATACTGTTGCATGTCGCCTACTCAGAGGCGATCTCTGCCTAACATACAAGGCCATGTCAAACCCAGAGTTGTTGGACATGCTACACAAAGAAATCCCAATCCCTCCAAGCCACACACTCCAGGAATCTTAACCTTGTCATCACGATGAATACAGCATGCTGGAGGGATAGGTTCCTGACCCAGTAACTCCCCATACTCTGGAATAGGGCTGCCTATACATGTCAGGCAAAATGTCTCAATGGCCCTCTTCAAGAGGAACCTTGACGATTGGATGGGAGATAGGAAATTCACCCCGGGGATCACATCAGTAAGCCTGGCTAGACAGGAGTCCAGGAAAGTAAATATTTGTGGGAAGCAACAGCCAGGGAATCGTTATGGCTAGGCTTGTATAGGCCCTAGGCCCGACAGCCTAGTACCTACCTATGAACCTAAGAAAAAAAATGAGCAGGACTCTCTGATAAGTTCCACTTTAATACCGGTCTGTTAAAGATGAACATGATGATTAAAAAGATGTACTCTTGAATCACTCTTTTTTAGCCATAGTAAAACTGCTGCTAATATCATTAATGATACACAGTTCATTTTCAAACCACATCAATCTTGGCCTATATGTGGGAAAAACACTGTTCAAAATGATGACTATTTTGGAAAAGGGTTTAAGTACGAGTGTTCCATATGTGGTGTTGCAAGCATAGTGCTGCAATTAGGTGGCTAGACACAAGCCACATTTTCCTTTCTGTATAATGTCGGCAACTATGGTTTATCTTAGTGAGTACTAAGGAAGAAACCATTGTCTGTGTGTGTGTGGGGGGTATGATACCATGGTGTAATGTGCCTTCCTCTCAATATAGGTCAATATCAACAGCTTCAAGTAAGACTGTAGGAAGGAAAGAGAAGAATTACAGATACACAAGAACACAACTGCATTTGTTATTCTATATAAAATCATCTTTAATTGTGTACAATATGAAGGAAAACTAATACAAAGTACTTTAACATTAACAGTACTGTAAGGATTCATTTTAGTCAACATATTTTTGCCTCTCAAGAGAGATTATACAAAACTGGAGAATTCAGTTACTATGACTTTTTAATACGAACCACACTACTTTTACAAAAAAAGAGTTATAAAGCTTACTTTAAATAAAATCACTGTATCTGGAGTTTAAAATATTAAACTTGTCATTAACCTTCTACTGAAAGGAGCAATAAGCTTAATGGAAGCCCTTGACAAAGAAAATTTTTGCATCTCACTGTACAATTATACAATACAACTGTATAGTACAAAAATATATACAAAATCAACAGACTCCCAAAAATAAGGCATTTGTGTCAAATGAAATACAACTTCCATGATGTTGCATCTTGATGTAGACAGCTGTGTATTTTTTAAGCTAATAGAAGCATGGGAAATAGAATATTTAGAATAAACACGTCTGTGAAACTCATATTGGGAAAGAGCAGTTATGCCAATGTACTCATCATAACAGAACTACTGCAAGAATTCATTATTTGAATTTGAAATCTGATGGCTGACTATGGCTATTGCCTTATCTTTTTTCACCAAATGGATGGATGTCCCTATGGGAGTATGGATGCAGTCTTGCACCACCACCATTAGAGAGAAGCCAGATTAAAAAAAAAAAAAAAAAAAAAGTGCTCTGCGTGCACTACCCTCTTCCTCTGTATACAAAGTGGCAAACAGCACTATGATGACAATGGGTTCCTATTAGATGACCGAGGACGCATTCTTTCAAATGCGTCTTGGTCGAACTTGAAAAGGCAAAATGATGAAGCGGCATGTAAGTGAATTCTTTCCCTGGGAAAGAAATTGCTTGGCCGCATCCGTCACTTTGCCATTTTCGTCACTGTAGTGCGATCTCGGAGTTGGTATATTTAAGTGGGGGGGGGGGCACAGCCCCCCACTTTCTGTTTTAAGTTTTTTTTTGTGGAACAATGTTTTTTTTCCCTTGGAAAAAAAAATCGCTGTTCTAAGCATTCTTAAGCTTTCGCTTATATGGGGTCGATAAATCATCGTTCGCTTTTTTCTAAGCATTCGATGATTTAATATAGACCCATGCCAACATATGAATTTGAAGAAAACTACAGGAGCCATGAACAATGAAATTAATTTATGTAAACACACACACAGTCTGATTCTGTAGTATTTAGGGAATTAGCCCCATGACACACAATATCTCGGTACCAGCGGAGATAACTTGACGTGGGAGAAGAGTGAACAGAGTGACACTTGGAAGTTAGATTTGAGGAGTCTACCGCTACAAAGAGGCCAGTCACAAGTGAAGTCCCTCAGGGTTCGGTCCTTGGACTGCTCTTTTTGGCATTTACTTCTCTGAATTCAAGGCCAATGTCAATGGTCTCTGGCTGATTAAATTTGCAGATGATTGCAAATTAGGAGCAGTCATTGAATCCCACACTGACACAAATGTTCGCCAGGAAGGGCTAACACAGAGGAACTGGTGGCAGAGCCATGGACTAAAACTAAACGCCAAGAAATGCAGAATAGTACCCCTTTGGCAAGTCATCCACCACTGGTAACTATCATATTGACAACAAACCCCCTAGTCAGGGACTTGAGGACACACACAGACAGTAATGTAGCCTTTGACCATCAAGTGTCTACAGCAGTGAGGAAATCATTCTATGTTGCGCAACTTATAAACAAAGGTACATCATCCAAGTCCAAGGAAGTCATTGTTCCACTGTATTTGGCATTCATCAGACCTGCCATTGAATATAATGCCCCCTCTGGAATGTACCTAACCAGGAATATCTAACAGTTGGAATGTCCACAGAGGCTCCTCATTAAAAAAAATACAGGGTGCAAGTAACATGTCCTATTCAGACTGCCTCAAGGCCCTATCCCTGTATTCTGTCTCCTACAAGCTTTTGAGGGGTGATCTATGCCTGGGATACAGGGCACTGTCAGATCCCACTCTGATGGAGCTCTTGCATGTCCACAAAACAAACAGCACCAGAATTACCTGTTCTAAAGACTTAAAGATTGCCTGCGATATAAATAGGACCTACTGGAGAGACAGGTATGTCTCTCACAGACTACACTGTCTCTGGAACAGGCTCCCCATTCATGTGAAGCAGAGTTCCTCTCCCTTATCCAATTCAAATGCAATTTGGACACTTGGATGAGGAACAGGAAATTCATCCCTGGTTTGGCACCTCTGTCTCTAATGGACGCAGGCAACCTGTAAATGTTTCATCTCCCATGTCCCTGCTTACACTTATCAAGGGTATCAGAACTTGTCAGAGATTTGGGATGCAGGACTACGCTTAAAAAGGCCCTTGTGGTCATTAGCCTAACAAAAACTTATGAACCTATATATATATATATATATATATTTGCAGATGCAGGAATACAAAAATATGCTGCAGCGTTTAGTTCAAGAAGCAGTTTACAATATCAAAACATGGATGGAAAAATGGAATTATGCTTAGCGGAGCTTTAGGGATAAGATGCAGCTATAATGACTGAGATGGTAATGACACTGATTGCTCCTCACACAGCCTAGGTAGGGAGAATTGAAAGTCTGGAAACACTCGCCATGGATGACTTTAATTACTTCACTATTAATTGAGAATCCTATATGAAACCAAATGTGCAGGCACACAGAGATTTCTGGATTTTGTAACCACAAACTCCCTGGACCAGACTGTCAATACACTGACCAAGGCCACAAACCTACTAGCTCTAGTCCTCATTAATATGGGAGTGTGCTGCACATTCCTTAGTGTAATGTCCTCTCTGGCAAGGTCAGACTACAAAACTGTCTTTTCTGAAGTAAAAATAAAACCCAGAACCCCCCCAGCTAACCATAGAATGTTCAGGAACTACTCCAAGGCTAACTTCCTACAATTAAGTGATAACCTGGTAAAATTTCAAGCTCCCATAAACCCTAAGAACACTGCTGCCTACCCCAGAACTGTTTATATAAACTCTATACAAACAAGTTGATAGCTGCACACAATCAGCTGAACCCACAAGGAATAAGTGCAGAACTAACTCAAAAAACAAACCATCCTGGTGGAATCACGTCATCAATAGACTCTATAATAGAAGGAAGAAAGTCATGGCAAAATTAGGAGGTGTAGCAACCAGAAGGATAAAGGTACTCTCATCACACTAAACAAACAGCTCATGGGAAAAATAAAGTCTACCAAAGCAACCTCAAAGGTAATATACAATTGCGTGCAGAGCTCATGGCTAACGGGGCCACCTATACTGAGCCAGATTATATAGCAAGCCTACTGGCAAGACAAATTCAGCACTAGGTTTACCCTTCTCTCCCCACATCCTTCCCCTCAGGAAATACAAAATACAACTTCTCCTACTAGGAACAGTCTCTCAATGCTATATCTTTAAGGCCAAGAATACTGCATTGATGGGCCCAGACATTATCCCAAGAAGCCTTCTAAATAGCATGAAACATGACCTATCAGGCCCTCTTGGATGCTATTTAACTGTAGCCTCCAAACAGGCTTCACGTCTAATGAATAATGAACAGCAACGGTCATCCCTCTTCCCAAAGCTGGCCCATCTACAGACCCTGTTAACTAAAGACCCACAAATCTTACATGCAAAGCCATGGAAAGAATTATCATGGAAATGATCAATAATGACATAAATGACTTAGGAAACTTCCGGACACTAGATCCAACCCAATCTGATTTTGTCAAGGGCAGATCATGCCTACTCAACCTAGTAGACATCTTTGAGGAGGCCACCAAAGCAATGGATGAGAGCAAAATGGTTCACACTGCCTACCTTGACACGGCCAAGGCATGTGACACAATTCTCCACCTGAGCTCTGTTAAACTCAAGAGATTAGGTATACACCCTTATGCCACCTGGTGGATAGCCAATGACTCACAGACAGGACCCGGGAAGTTAGAATTGGGGAGTCCACCTCAAAAAAAGAGGTTAGTCATAAGTGCAGTCGCTCAGAGATCAGTCCAGGGACAGCTCCTTTTTGGCAATTACCTCTCTGAAGACAAGGTCAATGTCAATGTCAAGGGCCTCTTACTGACCAAATCTGCAGATGACTGTAAATCCCCAAAGGCTGACACAGACAAATAACTTATGTCAGAGTCATGGAATCATGAACTAATACTAAAAGACAAGAAATACATAATAGCATCCTTTGGAAATTCATCAACCCCTGGTAAATATCATATTGACAACACACCCCTAAGAGTCAAGCTAGTAGTCACGGATGTGGGGAAAAACACACAGATAGTAATCTAACCTTTGACCATCACATGTTTACACCAGTGAGGAAAGCATTCTATGTTGTGCAACTTGTAAACAAGGCTCTAGCATATAGGTATGAGGAGGTCATTGTTTCATTCTATTCAGCATTCATCAGAACTACCACTGAGTACATAATGCAGGGCATAACATTTTCTATGCAGATCGCTTCAAAGGCCTATCCCTGTATTCTGTATTCTACATGTTGTTGAAGGGAGATCTACACTTGGTATACACAGCATTGTCAGATCCCATTCCGATGGACCTCCTGCATATCTGCAAAGCAAACAGCATCAGAATTACCAGTTTTAAAGACTTAAACCTTGCCTGTGATATAACTAAGACCTAATGGAGAGAGAGGCATGTATATCCCAGAGACTACCCTTTCTTAGGAACAGGCTCCCCATTCATTTGCAGCAGAGTTCCTCTCTAACCCAATTCAAGTGTAACTTGGACAAATGGATTGGGAACAGGAAATCATCCCTTATTTATCCCCTATGTCTCCAATAGACACAGTCAACATTTAAATGATTCATCTACTAGGCCCCTGCTTGTATATGCTTCATGTCCAAGCCCCTGCTTAGACTTATCAAGTGTACCAGAAGTTGTCGGAGATTTGGGACTAATAGCTAGGTTAAAAAGGCCCTAGTGTTCATTAGCCTAGTACACACCTATGAACCTTTGACATGTATGACCTCATCTGAGGGGACAGGAGTCAATGGAGGCATTGTGTCAAAGGGGGAGTTTGCAGCACACAGCATATGTGAGCTTATGTCACTTGTGGAAGTGAATGACAGTCCCATTCAGAGATATTACTAGTAATAACTAGGGAATGCATTAGTAAACAGCATGATTAAGGGAAAAAATCTACTATGGTTGATGGCACCACTACCAGTGCTCGATCCTTAGGCTGAGGGGAAAGAATGGGCCAAAGGCTGTTGCTCTAAGGAGAAGGAAAAAGTCAGCTAAGGCACAAGAGTGGGAAAAAAGTATGTTTCCTACTACAATGCTAATGAGGGAAAAATAAACAAATTGATCCATACAAGTTAAGTTTTCTGTGTTACAGTAAAACAGATTTGAATCCATAAAGCCTGTAAATGGTACAGAGCTCATTATATACAAAGGCTACTAGTTCCTAAACATATTCATGGACATGAGCATGGAGGGAAGGAGCCTGCCCTGTCCTGCAGCTGCGATCCCTTTATGAGGATTTACTGTTATGGCAAGAATAATCACACAGCTACTTTATGTGCATCATAAGGGTCGATGCTACACAAATTCATTATATGAACAAGATAGTACTAGGCAGTAATGTTTTTGCTCCCAGAAAGAGATGGACTCCAACACATCCTGCAAGACAGCTGAAGCAAATCCTGTTCTACCTCTATCTAGGACATCCAGTCTGTATTGTTTCAATTTTGTTTGCGTCTTTCGGCTTTTCCCAGTTAGGGGTCACCACAGCGGAACTCCGGTCCGCTAATGATTGGCAGTAGATTTTTACGTGCTGGCTTGCCGAGCCTAACGCACAACCTTCAACGAAGGAAAGTACAGTTGTGTACACTTACCATAAATGTAGATGTTCGAGTGTCTTCACTGTTGCAGTCATCACTGTAGGGTTCTTCCTGCCGGCAGGCAGCCCTCGGTCGGCCAGAATCCCAAAGTCTGGGTCCGGTGTCGGCTGTTCAGTCATCCTCCCTGACGTCAGAGCACCAGGGGTACAAAGCTCCCAGCCGACACCATGTTCTCCAGTTTTTCTTGCCCCAGATGTCAGGTGACCAAAAGTAAAGGCTAAAAGTAAGGTACAACAAAACCCCATACCCTGTAGCAAATACACCTCAGAAGAAGGGTGAAGCAGGGAACCACACTAATGAGAGAATAAGAGGGGACAGGGAGGCGGGTAACCCAGACTGCAACAGTGAAGACACTCGAACATCTACATTTATGGTAAGTGTACACAACTGTACTATGTTCATCGTGTTTCGCTGTTGCAGTCATCACTGTAGGGTTGAATCCCAAAGCTGAGATAAAGGGTGGAGGTTATTGAGTAGAAGGGGTGGCTAGAAGGCCTTGCAAGACTGCAGAAGCAAAGCCTGCCCTGGACTTAGAATAAAGAGGTAGATTATAGTGCTTAGAGAAAGTATGCACTGAACTCCAAGTTGCAGCTTCCAAAATATCTTTGATAGGTACTCCCCTGAGAAAAGCAGCAGAAGTAGCAGCAGCTCCGGTGGAGAGAGTCCTGATTTTTCCTGGGATTTGCTTTCCATGATGAGAGTAACAAAATGTGATTCCATGAGCAATCCATTTAGAAATGGTCTGTTTTGAAATAGCCTTGCCTTGGGAATTTTCTGCATAAGAAACAAACAGTTGTTCTGTTTTTCTGATATCCTTGGTTCTGTCCAGGTAAAAATGAAGCTGCCTGTGCATGTCCAAAGAATGCAAGATCCTTTCCCCCTTATTTTGTGGATTGGGGAAAAAGGTTGGCAGGTGAACAGTTTGGTTTAAAGCCACTTTAGAAACCACTTTAGGCATGAAAGTAGTCCTTAAAGAAACCCTGTCTTGATGAAAAATAATGTAAGGTTCCACAGCCATGAGTGCTTGTAACTCCGAGACTCTCCTGGCTGAAGTCAAAGCCAGTAGGATAGCGGTCTTCCATGATAAATACTTTATATCAGATGTGGCAGCAGGCTCAAAAGGAGGCAGAGTAAGTTTTTCCAGAACATAGTTGAGGTCCCAGGCAGGTATGAGTGGTGTCCTAGGGGGCCTTAAATTCTTTGCTCCTCTGAGATATTGTTTCAGAAGTGGATGTGAAAAAATTGGAGGATCTGTATTGTAATGAGCAGAGATAGCTGAGGCATGTATTTTTATGGAGGAAAAGGATAAACTCTTATGTAACATGTCTGTCAGGTAATGTAAAATCAATGGAATATTAGGAATGAGAGGTTCTGAATCCTGAGCATGCATCCAGGTGCAAAATCTCTTCCATTTACCTTCATAAGATTTTTTAGTGCTCGGCCGTCTGGCTTCTAAGATGACATCCATGACCTGTTTGGAAAGGGTAGGATTAGTCATAGGCCCTGAATACGCCAGGCTGCCAGGCTGAGAGTTTTGATATGAGAGTGCAGAAACTGGCCCTGGTGTTGGGACAAAAGATTTGGAATCGGAGGTAGAATCCAAGGAGGCTCCTGGATAGATTCATCAGTGTTGAGTACCAAAACTGTCGAGGCCAATTTGGGGCCAGTAAAATCATCTTGGGTTTGTCCTGTTTTATCTTTAATAACACCCGTGGAAGAAGAGGTAGAGGAGGGAAGGCATACACAGAGAGGTTCCTCCAACTGAATGAGAGAGCATCCACTTTCCATGCTAGTTTGTGATATGTCCTTGTGCAAAAAGTCTGTAACTGGTAGTTGAGGGGAGATGCAAATAGATCTATATCCGGGCAGCCCCGGGCTTCTGTAATCATCTGGAATATTTGAGTGTCTAGCATCCACTCGTGTGGGTCTGACAGGTTCCTGCTCAGGCTGTCTGCCAGAATATTTTGTCTCCCTGGCAGGAACTGAGCTTGTAGGTCCACTTTGCAAGCTAGTGCAGTGTTCAATAGAGTCATGGCTAGTCTGCAAAGGGGGTAGGAGTGTGAACCCCCTTGCTTGTCTATGTACCACATAACTGTGGTGTTGTCTATCCATATCAGTAGTTGCCCTGGCTGTAGAAGATCCCTGAAAGCCAAGAGGGCATTCTGCACAGCTAACATCTCTTTTAAATTGATATGTAGGTGTTTCTGATCCTCTGTCCAAAAACCTTGCAGGCATTTCCCCTGCAAGTGGGCTCCCCATGCATAATCCGAGGCATCCGTGGTTAACACTTGGTAGGCTGGAGGCAGACTGAAGGCTTTCCCTTTGTTTTGAAGACATGCCATGGCCCACCAATAGAATTCCTTTTGCAGGCAAAAACAGCAATCTGTGTGTCTAGATTGTGACAATGCTGGGACCATACGCTTTTTAAGTACCATTGTATCTTTCTCATATGCAGTCTTGCATATGGTATGAGAAGGATGCAGGAGGCCATGTAGCCCAAAGCCTGCAGGAATTTCCTTGCAGTTAGCTGAGACATTGATGCCAGGGTTTTGAAAGTTGAAGCCAGCTGAAGTTGTTTTTCGGATGTCAGAAACACCATTTGGTTTGTTGCGTTTAAAAGAGAACCCAGAAAAGTTATCTGTTGTGTGGGTGTCAAATTTGACTTTTTTATGTTCACAGTGAATCCCAGGTACTTGAGTAGATTTTGAACAAATTCCAGGTGCTGGAGTAAGACATCCTTGCTGTCTGCTTGAATAAGGCAGTTGTCCAGATAAGGGTAAATTTGAATTCCCTTGAGTCTGCAGTAAGCTACTACTGGTGCCAGGCACTTGGTGAAGACCCTGGGTGCAGTAGACAAGCCAATGCTTCAAGCCTGCCTTGAACCTGAGGTATCTTCTGCACTCCTGTCTGATAGGAATGTGTAGATAAGCCTCCTTTAAATCCAATGTCACCATCCATGCATTTTTGCCCAACATTGGCAGGAGCTGCTGCAGAGTAAGCATCTTGAACTTTGGTATCTCCAGGAAAGTATTTAAGACTGACAGATCCAGGATGGGTCTCCAAGAATTTTGTTTTCTGGGAACTAGAAAGAGTCTTGGAGTAAAAACCTTGCCCCGTCTCTGATTGTGGAACCAGTTCTATGGCCCTCATAGCCATGAGGGATCCCACCTGGTTTAATGCCTCTGTCCATTTGTGTTTTGAATAATGTTGATCCGTTTGGGTAAAACAAAGAACACAACACAATATCCAAACGGTTCCTTCCACCTGGTAACAATATTCAACAAAATAAATCCAGCCGGCTTGAAACAAAGATAGTTTAATCCAAGTAAAAACTGATTGTTGAGCGCTTTCACCCGCTACAAACAGCGAGCTTCATCAGAACAATTAAATAAAATGCTTTGCGTACATTTATATTAAAAAAAGCACCAAAAAACATGGCTTAAAAAACAATCACTATTTAAAGTGATAGTACACATTTTTGTATGAAAACCTTCTCATTGAAAATAAAAACTCTCCTGCTATAATGCCTGCACTGTAACACAGTCCATTGACTCTAGGTGTAACAGAAAAACTACTTTAGTTCTTCTTGCTGTGTCATTAGGTTAAACTGTAATAAAATAAAATATTCTTTGATGAATCACTCTATAAAACACTTGAATCCTTTCTGAAAACATATTAACATTATATCACTAATGTAAGTTGATTTAAGCTTAATGTCATACCCTGCTATAAAACAACAGTGCCAATATAAATTCATAATTTTAACATCAGTAATGGTTTAATGGACAAGTAATCATTTATTCCTGGTGGAGAGGTGGCATCCGTGTACACCTGCCAATACAATTCTCTATAGGCTAAATAGTTATTAGTATTGCCCCCTCTAGGATTGTTCTTAATTATTTCAATAATGGCAAACTTAAATGAATGCCCTGTCCCTTTGTCAATAATATGCCTAGCCAAGGCATTTTTGTTGTCTCTCCTTTTTATACAATATATGTGAGCGTATATTCTCTGTTTAAAATACCTCTCGGTTTTTCCGATGTAAAAAGCAGGACAGGCCGTGCATAAAGCAATATATACAAGCATCTTAGATTTACAATTTCCCTTTGATGTAAAAATCTTAGACCTATTGATGTTCTTTAACTTAATATATTCATTCTCATTAATGAATCTGCACTGGTTGCAAGCACCGCACTTGCTAGTATGTGAATTACGCTCGGTGTATGCATATTTTGGTAATTCCAATAAACATTTAAGGTTTCTTCCCATTTTGTTTACAAATATTGGTCTGCCACCAACCTTGTCCAAAATTTCATTCTGGCATGTTAGAATGTGCCAATTACTACTTATTATATCTTTAATAATATTACTAAATGGGCCAAATTCAACAATGCAAGCTTTTTTATATTGTCTGATGGCTCCCCCTATGTTCTCATTGGGGCCTGATACAGATCCTGCAAGGGGTGCATTAGTTCCTAGTAGTGAGGTATATCTACTCTCTCTTAATTCTACGATGTAACTTGAAATGTTGTTCATTAAATCTGTAGCGTAACCTCTTTCTTGAAATAAAGATGTAATAAATTCTATCTCCTTAATCATGTCTGAATTATCAGACGTCATGCGCATGGCCCTAATGCATTGACCCTTGTATATGTTGCATTTCAACTTTCTTGGATGGCAACTATGATACTCTATATACGAATTGGAAAAAGTGTTTTTCCTGTAGATATTTGATTTCAAACTGCCACTGTCTACAGAAATCAAAGTGTCCAAGTATGGCACTCCCTGAGTATTGTGAACTTCCGTAAATTTTAAATATTCACAAGTAGAGTTTATATATGTAAAAAATTCACAAAATGCACTGTCTTCACCATTCCACATGATATAAATATCGTCCAAAAATCTGGAGTAATAATGTACGGACTTGTAGTATGGACTGTTGAAAATATAGTTGTCTTCCCATTCAAGCATGACCAGGTTGGCGAATATGGGGGCGCAAGCCGCCCCCATAGCAACGCCCCTGGTCTGCTTGTACAAATTCCCCTCATAATATATGAAGTTATTTTCTAACACAATGGACATCAAGTCCGTTACAAGTGTAATGGTGTCCCAAGTCAAATCTGTGTGTCTCCTAAGACAATTGGCAAAAGCTTCAAGTCCATCCTCAATGGGAATACTACTAAATAAATCAACAACATCTATACTACTGAAAATAGTGTTGCTGTTATACTTAGAAACTGGGTAGTTTTTCAGAAATTCCCACGAGTCTTTTACCATATGCTTTACCTTGTTGTGTATGGGTTTCAACATACTGTCTATGACCTCTCCAATAGGGAAGGTCTTAGACCTACTGCCAGATATTATTGGTCGGAAAGGCGGGTTGGCAATGTCTTTATGGACCTTAGGAATGCCTACTATGGTGGCCATAGTAGGATGAGGCACAGACATATAAAGATATAAATCCTCTGTTATTCTTTGATCCAGAAAATATTCTTCCAAATACATATCAATCCTATTGTAAGCTATGTTTATTTCATTCTGTGAAATAGAAGAATAATTACCTGATTCATGTAAAATGTCCTGAATAATCCCTCTGTATGTTAATGCATCATAAATAACTATGCCTCCCCCCTTATCCGGTTTCATGACTCTGATGTTATTGTTGTTCTGTAAGTCTACTAAAGTGGCAGTCTCTGTTTGAGAGAGATTGAAATTATGTCTGTGTCCTTTGAAGGTGTAACTAATACCATATAATTCTCTAGTTACCTTTTGGTCAAACTTGTGAATACTGGGATTGGCCAAAGGCATATAGCTACTTTTCTTTCTCAATCCGTCTACACCTGTGGACACTTCTTGCTCACTATTTCCAAACACCATTGAGAGATTTAATTTCCTCACATATTTTTTAAACTCGAAGATGCTGTCAACTACATTAAACTTTGGTGTGGGAATAAATTTTAACCCTTTGGATAATAAACTAAAATGTGATTTCTCCAAAGGTAACCTACTGTAATTGTAAATTGTAAAGTTATTCTGTGTACAAACTATGTTGTTAGTTGTAAAAATGTCAGAATTGTCACAACAATCGGGTGTACTTACTAGTTGTTGTCTGTCAGAAGTTAATATTTCATTTTCCACTTTCCCCCTTTTTTCCACTTTGCAAAATGCCTTCCCCCTTGGTTGTGAAAAAACTGATTGCTTTCATCTTCCCTAAAAACATATTCTTGATCATATTCCTTAGTATGTTGTGTAGAACTATGCTGAAATGTATTCCATTTATAGTTCGTATGATTCTTATACTGTTCCCTATCCCTATGTAACTTTCTGTATTTACGTTCTTGGGCCTTCTTTGCCCTAAAATCAGCACTATCAAACTGTTTAAAAAACAGAGATTCCCATTGTGGAAATGCTAAATCTTGAGTTATAACATTGTGAAGCTTCTCCACTTCAGCCAAAAGTTTACATAGCTTCTCATCATTGTATTTAATCACTAATTTCATATATTGAATACCAAAGTTGTCAAAAAGGCAGTTAAAATCTGATTTAACCTCATCATCTAAATCAATCCCCATTGGTAGTTTAAAAAAACGCAAACCCATCAAGCCATATGAGCCATCAGACAATATAAAAAAGCTTGCATTGTTGAATTTGGCCCATTTAGTAATATTATTAAAGATATAATAAGTAGTAATTGGCACATTCTAACATGCCAGAATGAAATTTTGGACAAGGTTGGTGGCAGACCAATATTTGTAAACAAAATGGGAAGAAACCTTAAATGTTTATTGGAATTACCAAAATATGCATACACCGAGCGTAATTCACATACTAGCAAGTGCGGTGCTTGCAACCAGTGCAGATTCATTAATGAGAATGAATATATTAAGTTAAAGAACATCAATAGGTCTAAGATTTTTACATCAAAGGGAAATTGTAAATCTAAGATGCTTGTATATATTGCTTTATGCACGGCCTGTCCTGCTTTTTACATCGGAAAAACCGAGAGGTATTTTAAACAGAGAATATACGCTCACATATATTGTATAAAAAGGAGAGACAACAAAAATGCCTTGGCTAGGCATATTATTGACAAAGGGACAGGGCATTCATTTAAGTTTGCCATTATTGAAATAATTAAGAACAATCCTAGAGGGGGCAATACTAATAACTATTTAGCCTATAGAGAATTGTATTGGCAGGTGTACACGGATGCCACCCCTCCACCAGGAATAAATGATTACTTGTCCATTAAACCATTACTGATGTTAAAATTATGAATTTATATTGGCACTGTTGTTTTATAGCAGGGTATGACATTAAGCTTAAACCAACTTACATTAGTGATATAATGTTAATATGTTTTCAGAAAGGATTCAAGTGTTTTATAGAGTGATTCATCAAAGAATATTTTATTTTATTACAGTTTAACCTAATGACACAGCAAGAAGAACTAAAGTAGTTTTTCTGTTACACCTAGAGTCAATGGACTGTGTTACAGTGCAGGCATTATAGCAGGAGAGTTTTTATTTTCAATGAGAAGGTTTTCATACAAAAATGTGTACTATCACTTTAAATAGTGATTGTTTTTTAAGCCATGTTTTTTGGCGCTTTTTTTAATATAAATGTACGCAAAGCATTTTATTTAATTGTTCTGATGAAGCTCGCTGTTTGTAGCGGGTGAAAGCGCTCAACAATCAGTTTTTACTTGGATTAAACTATCTTTGTTTCAAGCCGGCTGGATTTATTTTGTTGAATATTGTTACCAGGTGGAAGGAACCGTTTGGATATTGTGTTGTGTTCTCCATTTGTGTTTTGGTAGGTCTGGCCATCCGTTTAGTCTTGGCAAGGAATGAAAGTGGAATTTGTAACCTCTTGAAACTACATCCAGAACCCACTTGTGTTGGGTTATGTAAGTCCAATTTTGGTGACAAAGAAAGAGTTTTCCTAGAGGCTCCTGGAGCCATGCAGGGGGAGTCATTGAGCCTGTTTCCTACAAGATTGAGGTCTATCCTCTCCACCCCTGCGGGTGGAAGCACTCCACTGTCTAGGTCTATAAGAGGTCTGTGCTTGGGCCCTCCCTCTGGGGCGCCTATATCTACCCCTCTGAGGCCTGTCCGAGCTGGGAAAGGACCAATTTTTAGTTGGCCAATTTCTGCTAAATCTTGGGGGCTGAACTTGTAAGAAATCCTTAACCGTTTGCATGGATTTTGCCTTATCCTCCATTTTCTTTATCACCTCTTCAGCCTTAGACCCAAACAAAACATTATGTTGAACAGGAGCATCCAGTAACTTTGCTTTCACTTGATCAGGCAAATTTTGTTCCTTTAACCAAGCATGCCTTCTAATGACCGTGCCAGTGGCAGCCACCCTGCATGAGGCCTCCAAAGCATCAAAACCACAGTGTAAGGTATGTTTCCCCACCTGCTCAGTAGCATGCATCAAATCATGTAATTCCTTATTATCTGCACATGCAGAAATGGTACCTAGTTTTTGTTTCATAACAGACAGAAGAAATTGCTGAAATCTTAGCATATGAAATTGACAATTTAAAGCCCTAATGGATAAAGTAGCAGAAGTGTACACTTTTTTGCCCCATTTCTCCAAAGCTCTAGAATCCTTATCTGACAGAATAGGGTTCTTAGCAGTGGCGGCCTTAGGACCCTGAGAAATGGTTTCTGGATCAGCAGTAGGATTTTTATAAAGAAACTGGTGGGAGTCAGGGACTCTGTAATATCTATCAGGCTTTGCAGGGGCTGGAGGGAAGGAGTCAGGAGTTAAATTAGCCTCAGAAAAGACATCATCCACAATATCCAAAATAGGAGGAATAGCCAGGGGTCTGTGTTGGGGAAGAAGGAAATCCCTAAGCCTTCCCTTAGATTCAGAGTACTCCTGTCCTTCCCAGTGAAAATGTTCCCTCATGTCATGTAAAGTTTCCCCAAAAGAAAAATCCTCAGGGGGAGAAGCTGAAGGAATGGATTCCTCAG
This sequence comes from Protopterus annectens, assembly GCF_019279795.1. Classification (NCBI taxonomy): domain Eukaryota; kingdom Metazoa; phylum Chordata; order Ceratodontiformes; family Protopteridae; genus Protopterus; species Protopterus annectens. The sequence goes on from NC_056731.1 coordinate 1,910,948,416, forward strand.
CATCAGAATCCTCATAAGGAGGGAAAGTATAATCCTGTTCAGAGGAAGACACTTTAGAAACAAATGCCTGATCAGAGGATTCATAGTCCAATTCTTGTCTTGACCTTTTGTCTGGAAGGGGATGTGAACCCCTAATCATAGTTAGTAAGTCCTCCGCCATTTTAAGCTTTTGTTTTTGTGATTTAGGTCCAGGATCAGAGGAGGCCTGGGCTTGAGTCTTTGTTTTTGAACTTGAGTCTTTGTTTTTGAAGGAGTCTTTGCCTTTGCCTTTATGTGAAGCTGCTTTGGCCTGAAAACCCCCTCGGAAGCCGGTACCTGCACAGCGGCTCTGGACCCATCCGAGGGAGCAATGTCCTAAGGTCCTGCACCTGGAGTACTCAAAGGCCTAGTTGGCTCCTCGTGGGAGTCCGTTTCGGCAAGTGGTTCAGTAGTGGCCGACGACAGGGGCTGCGAAAGCACCTCACTGACGACTGCTGAACTGACAGCTGGCTCTGCTTGTAAACCGTCGTCTGATTTGGACCTCGGAGGCCTGCCCTTATCCTTGCGCTTTTTGTGAACTCCGGTAGTCGGAAGCGTGTCCGACGACATATTGTAATTATATCGCCTGCCAAAATAGTGAAAAGCAAAATCGTATCTCCGCTTAATAGTACGTTGATTAAAACTAGCACAAAACTGACAACTAGCTACGTCGTGGTCAGGGCCTAGACAAGGAATACAGTAAGAGTGGAAATCCTTATGAGGCATTTGCTTCCCACATGAAATACAATTATTAACTTTTTCTGACATCGGACTGGAGCAAGAAAAAAGTTTCCCCAACGGGGTACTTAGCTTTGAGAAGAAGAACAAAGTCTTCGGAATGAAGCTCCAAAAATATTAGGAGTCAGCCGACCGGTGCTTGCAAACTGCTTCCACGGCAAGAAAGACTGGAGAACATGGCGTCGGCTGGGAGCTTTGTACCCCTGGCGCTCTGACGTCAGGGAGGATGACTGAACAGCCGACGCCGGACCCAGACTTTGGGATTCTGGCTGACCGAGGGCTGCCTGCCGGCAGGAAGAACCCTACAGTGATGACTGCAACAGTGAAACACGATGAACATCGCCCATTCACGCATGTCGCCACACAGAAGACGCTCTGAGAATCGAACGGGCAACATCTAACTGTGAGGCGACAATGCTACCGCAGCACCACCACCGCAGTCTAGTCTGTATTGTTTCAATAATGTTTGAAAAAAATATCAAATTAACAACCACACACATTTTAAATAAGACTGCAGTAGCAGGTAGTGACCTGGTGGAATGTACCCTAAGAACTCAGATTTATTCATGCCTCCTGGCATGAATGAACCAGATGGCTCCCATGCTTGCAACCAATCATCCAATTTGTGGCAAGGTAGAAGATCAGAATCCTCAGGCTAGGTAACAGCCCTACAGCTCATTCATTCTTGTTCAGAAATTGCCAATCAGCTCATCCACTCCTCAGCAAGAATCGGGTGGTAGGGAATGGGCCAGCTTGCTGGTCCTACAGAGTGATCAACCCTCTCCCTCAGGGATGTGCCCCCACTCAAGGATGGGCAAAAGCAGGAAATGGCTGCTCCCTCCCATCCTCCCCTGCCAGCTCCTACATGCACCCACGTCACAATTCAAACATCGGTCATCTGCGGCATAGTCACAGATTTATCCCTCTGTGTCAAGGAACTCCAGTCAGAGTTTTGTATTTTTCACTACAGCTGCCACCCATGTGGTTATTATTTCTACGGACTGGTAGACTCTCGTTTCCTTCCATAAGTACCACTCTGATCAGTTTATCTTGCAGTATAACATTTGCCCATGTACAAGCACAGTATGCAAAATTCTTTTGACCCTCTTCATACTTTTAGGAAAGAAAATAAGAAAATGAATGAACTGGTTTAAAGAAATTACAGACAGAAACTTAAACATAAAAAATTAATTTGTTGTAAGATATAATATCTGTCAATGTATAAAAGTGTACATGGTTCTTTACACAGTAAAGCCTGCGGTTCAGAAATCCTTCTGGCTAAGGTTGCTATAACTAAACAAATGTATTTTTCAAAAGAAATACTTTAGGCCTGCTACAGTAACTGGAGATGGCATTAACTGCTCATTTATGGCACTCAAGTAGGAAGGTGCAGAATTTCTTACAGACTTCAAATAAAGGATCCCACCAAGAACTGTTTTACAGCAACCAACATAGCTACAACAAGATATCCAGGCATAAGGGTGGATCACACTTAATGGAAGAGAACACCAATCCAACATGAAAAAATGTAGTGAGGTACGGCAAAAATACGAGTTAATTAGATCATCTGTGCTCATCTTTACCATAGTGGGAAATTATGGACCATTCGGATAGCTGTGGCATCCTGGTGGCAGGAATTTTAGCATTTTATATTGCAGTACATAAGACTGCTTATTATTAGCCTTAGAAACTGCAAGTTGTTAGGCTGAGAGACTTTAGGTTTAAATGCAGAACTCTGCCCTCCTTTTGGATTAACAACTTGATGTGTGTAAAAGCAGGAACAACTTTTGAGAAACCAACTATATCAGAATGGTAAACCAAGGTCGTCACAGACAGCATTTATTTATATGAATGATGTATATTTTTTTCACTTTTCACTTACAACAGCTTTAGAATTAGAATAAATGATGGGAAAGACGGTGGTCACTCATGCCAGACTGTGGGGAAGGAGAAAAACAGATACAAACACATTTACTCCAAGATGACATTTGTTTCTATTGCCAAAAGAAAGCTGTTGCATCCAGTTTTGACTAATGGGAGACCAGGATATATGTCCTAGGAATGCTTTCCTGACCTGGAATATAAATACCTTTCATCTGAACTTCTACTCCCAGATTACCCATGTAGGCTGAATAAATATCTCCTACCTTTATCGTATTCCACATTACTGCTGTGTCTGTTGCAGTCTGTACAGAGAGCTTACGACTGATATGAAGGTAGGTAAAGGCTAGATGGACAGCCAATATCTATTTCAAGTAGATGTGCTGCCCTTGGGATGCTGACCACATCCTTGTCAATTTAATGTCATGGATAAAAGCTCCCCCAAGCATAATCCAAACACACGGATCAAACTTCTGGTCAGGACTCAGAGGAACAAAATGTATCCCCCTGGTGATGGTAATTTAAGTAATGAAACTTTCTCTAAGTGTTAGAGTATATGTTCAAGAAAATGTTAACTCTGATGAAATAAAACACTAAAGAGGTACTGATGTATCTCTGTCAAGTGTCATCAGGCACTGCAGATCACATGCATAGAAAAGAACATGTAACCAACAGCCCTGATCAATACTTTTGCTTTTAAAGCTCTCCATTTTGAAAGTATTCAGGATGAACTCTAGAAATCTTAGTTTGGAAGTAAAACTGATCTAATTAATATGAAGAGTGAAGGAGAAGCTCAGGCTCTGGAATCACTGCAGCGCTTGCTGAACTACAAGGTGTAAGCACGGAAGGAAACTTGCCCGAATTAGGCAGCTGTCCATGTCGTGTGTGGACTTCCACAAATCTAATGTGAGTAAATACTGTTCGACAAACATTTAGTAGGCACTTCAGTTGCAACACAAAAGCCAAATTGCAAGGAACTAAATTTAAAATGGCAGCATCCTCATACAATACCTGAAAATGTCTGTGCACTTTAAGAATGAGGATGTGAAGGTAGGTGTCCTGCAGATCCATGGTTATAATACATACATCTTGCAGTCAGCAAAAGTAGTGTCTGTAGTGCTAATATCACAAAACCTAAACTGGGTCCACAATGACAAATTTATTTTTTGCACTACAAGGACTAACAGAATTTGTCACATTCTGCATGACTGTCCAGTAGCTGCTGAACTAAGCAATAGCCACTCAGTTCCAGTTTTTTTTAGATTAGGTGGACTAGGTCCCGGAATTCAAGATGAACAAAATGTCATGGTGTAACCTGGTGACATTACCTCTCTGTTCCATTGTTTCATACTACATCATCATGGAGTTGGAAAATGCATATATCTTCCTCCTAGAAAATGGGGAAGGGAGACAGGGTTAAAGAGATGCTGGAAAGGGCCATACTCTGAATACTAGTGCATGGTGTATCCTGTTGTGAGAACTCTTACTGCTTGTGGTATTTGGATCTTCAAGCCCAGTATTCCTTTTGGCATGGCCAATTTCCCTATATTATATTTACATGATTTTACAGCAAAGAAGTCAATATTTGCTTTTCTATAATATTTCAGAACATGTGGACAAAAACTTTGTTTTATATTTTCCATCATCATAACCACACTTTTCTAGCTCTTTTGGTACTCTTCTTCTTCTTTCGGCTTTTCCCGGTTAGGGGTCGCCACAGTGGATCACCTCTCTGCTCATGATTGGCAGTGGAGTTTTATGGTGTTGAGTTACCAGCCCGGCACCCAACCTTCCACAGAAGGCACACACACGCACACACTCACACCTAGGGCCAATTTAGTGTGTCCAATCCACCTACAGCATGTCTTTGGGATGTGGGAGGAAAACCGGAGCACCCACAGTTAACCCACGCAACCACAGGGAGGACATGCAGACTCCGTACAGAAGGCAACTCAGCCGAGGATCGAACTGGAGAACCTCTTGCTGTGAGGTGGCAACGCTAACCGCTGCACCACCGCAACCGCCCTAGCTCTTTTGGTACTCTGAGAAGCTAAAACAATGAGTAAAACATCACACAAGAAAACCAATTAAAGGGTAATTTGAATATATTCCATGTTGCCTCTGATACAAGAGGTTTAAGGTATGACACAGTGGAAAGTCTAGCTTTGCTAGATTTTTCTTTTTGTGTCTTTTAACATTAGTTTTCCTGTGTGACCTTTTTACTCATTGTTTTAGTTTATTTGGGATGTTTTGTAGACACCCTAATGTTTATGGATATCAGTTGTGTATGACAACCCTGTGTTTCCAAAAAAGTCAAACATTCTTTTTATGCTGTGTTGATAATGTTATGAGAAGGCAGACACATGCTTATCCACATCTTAAGGGTTTGGATTTATTGTCTTAAATTGTCTATAAATAGACTTAAAAATAAAAGTGATGGACATTCAGAATTGCCATTTAGCTGAAACACCTGATATCCTTAAAGGGTAATTTGCATATATCCCATGTTACCTCTGATACAAGAGGTTTAAGGTATCACAAAGTGGAAAATGTAGCTCTGCTAGATTTTTCTTTGTGATTTATACTCTGGGAAGGTAAAACATAGCACTGTAATGTCATCATGGGAAAGTTTTGACTTGGAGCCACACATGCCATTTTAGAATTGATTCAGAACATCTTCCAATTTAATGCACCATGTGGATCTAGTAATTTGCCACCTTAACATGTAGAAAAACAGATGTATAAACAATTTACGAAACATGTAAAGGTTCAGAAACATTCTATTTCATGAAGTCATCCTACTACCCCAAAAACTGCATAACCTTGGGAGTTAGTTTACATAAAAGCTCTAGTGATATTCAAGGTATTGTACCCTAGATGAGGGGTGCAACGAGGGCATGTCCCGTGTGCAAAAATACCTTCTTTTGCATTGCTTGTGCAAGCTATTTGGATTATCAGTACTATTCCAGAAATGATCTGTGTTGCAAGTTTACTGTGTTGTTGACTTAATTAATATGAATCCCAAGGATTTTATTCTGTCATTTGATATAGTACTCAGAGGCGAGACCCTGTATGGGTAACTAGGTTGCTTACAGCAGGACCAACCAATCTGCACTTATATAACAAGGTAAACTTTTCTTTTCTCGTTCATCATATGAATTTTTTTTTCTTTTGTGTAGGTGAACAGAACAGTGTTCATCAAAAGCTGAATTACATCAAGTTTCAGAGATTCACATATATTTTCTAGGCCTATGATATCCTTCTGGTAAGTCCACTTGAGATGGTTGTCATTTAAACAGAGCATCTCAATGAGAGACATCTTCTAGGAGAAACAGATAATGAATCTCCCTCCACAATGTGATAGTATCAACTTCCACAACAAGAGGACACCGTGGTCTTCGGAAGTTAGGGAATCTTCGTACTTAAAGAAAGGGAAATGCAGGTCTTTTTGTGCTTCTTTGAAAGAAGCAATACTTCATGTAAGGGTTTAGAAGAACATTGCCAAAGCACAAGTTGCCTTCTGCAGTAAACTAAAACATTCCAGAACAATTATAGAAGCTACAGGTGAACCATGCTCCCAAGCAGCTGACATTCAGGCACCCCTACCACTGCATTACAGTCAGCTGAAATAGTGACATTTGCTCTACTACCCAGCACTGCAGTGGGTGATGCCATCTTAAGAACAATAAGAACAAAAACAGTAAGTCCCAAAGTGGTTTCCTCTTCTGGTCATCCTTGCTGAGGCAATGCAGTGAAGTCAAACACAGAAAAAATGGCATGCAGTGAACATCTTGCATGATGGGGTAAATGTATCTTAACTTCAGCAGCAGAAGAAAGAAAGGTCACATTCACAGCAACAGGACTGGGCTCTTTGTTCATTGTTGCCTGCCACTCTAAGTCACCTAATATGGGCTCTGCAGTTTTTTCAATTTCTTAATTTTTATGAGTGAAGATTCTTTGTCCTGCTTCCTATAACTGGAATCTTTTTACTAATTGTTTAGTTTAAATCCCAGGGTAAGTGCAATCAGAATTTTAGGCTTTAGTAAAACTTTTTAAATTCCACGAATGCACACTAGTGCAATCAGTTTTACAGTACAAGTATGAGATGGCATCCATGTATAAGAATGAGCTTCCAATTACTGAAAAAAAAAATCAGGCAAGGTAACTTACATCCACCTCTACTTCGTTAGTCATACAAGGAATTTGTGCAGCAAAAGTCATTATGTTAATGACCAGTCAGTGATCATGGAAGACAAGTAAACAAAAAAAAGCATTTAAAATGAGTGGATTCTTCAAATGTTCTCTGAAATTTTCCAGCTGGATAAGTAATACAGTTGGCAGTTTAAAACCATGTGAACGTCACTGGTACCATAACATACTGGGTAAGTACACTTTTGTTGAAAAGGGTCAAGAGCAGAAGTAGGAATACATCCAACCCAGTAATTAATAGTTCAATATCTGTACATCATATAAGTCACAGACTCCTTCGCTGTCATCTAGATTAAAGCTGTACTCTTCAGGTGTTGGACAAAGTCGAAAAAGAGGAAAAACTGAAAAAAGAAAAACATTTTACTGTGATCAAAAGGAATGTTTGTAAACAGAACACAACAGAAATCTTAGTACTCACCACATCAACTGATCTTCAAGAGCATCACCTGTAAAGGGTGCAACATTCAGCCACATCCTTCTTAAGAATCTTGCAGCTTCTTTTTGAAATCTTGAGCTCTCGTATTTGTTTGGAATGTGTATGCTTAATTAGGCACGTTAAGGGTTTCACAGCCATAGCTTTACTGGTGCTATACCTCTCATTTGAACAGGATTAACATGCAGTAAAACATTTCAGCTACAGTATTATAAAGTTATAAATAAAACATTTACTAACATTTAGTCCTGCTGTCATGAAACAGCTGGAACTACCCAGCTTAGGGCTAGAGGAGGGAATAATGCATTAACTGTACTGTCCTCTCAAAGAGCTACTGATAGGAGGGGTATGCTTAAAATATATTACACTTTACTCTTAAGGGGGATCTCTTTAGTGGGTGGAACACTTCATTAGAACACTAACAACTTACTAAAATACCCTCAAAGAGTGCAAGGACCATATCAGGGAATAAACTGCATGGCAGAGGATGCTCTACTCTACTCATGGAGTATAGGTCCAACTGCTAGTGCTTACTAAGGTATGCATAGATATCTGCGTGACCACAGTGCAAACATCTATCATGGATATATTTCCAAAACAGCAACAGAAGCAGCTGCTGCCTGGTCAAATGCCCCTTTCAATGACTGGCTAATAGCAAGTTAGCCCTCTGGTGACAAAGAAAACTGTAACTAGTGACCCATTTCAATAGCATCTGTTTCAAAGCTCTTCCTCTTGGGCAAAGGAGTGGATCTGGTCTATTCTCCTATACTCATGGATTCTACAGATGTAGAAACAGTGCTGAAGGTGCATAGCCAGGCTGTAGAAGATGCAGACCACACTAATTTGAAACTAGGAGGTGAAAGGATTGTCTGAGTGACTGCTCAAACACTTAATGGCAGGAAATGGTGATTCATCCTAAGGCATTCATAACTGGTATAACCCCCCCCCCCCCCCAACAAAAAAAAGCTATTAAACTCAAGACGAACTATGCAGTGGCAATGGCTGCTAGGAAAGGTATCTTCTACACAACAAAATAAGTTAGGTACTCACCATAAGTATGCATCTGTGTTGTCCATTTTCATTCTTCCTCAACTAATGGGTTCGGATCCGATCCTCTGATCAGACTCTGCCACTTTCTTTAGATTCTAGGATCTGACTCTCAAGCTTCTCCCTTACCCATAATGCCCCTAATCACTGTATTACCTCAGATCCAGTTTGCTGCAATTATACAACAGCAAAAGAAATAATAAGATAGTTATGAGAAAACAGTGAGAGCTGAAACAACAGGAACTACGGCTCCTAATAACAATTCCGTTAGGTCTTTCCCAAAGACATGGAAGAGGGAAGGTGGGAGGGAAGTTGAGGAAAAATGAAAATAGACAACACAGATGCATAGTTATGGTGAGTTCATAACTTTTTTATCTGATGTTGTCATTTTCATTCATTATTCAACAAATGAGACAGAGCCCCCAGCTACGATTACCTTGGGTGGCCCTCATGGAAGGATGTTCTGTAGCACAGCAGAACCAAATAATGTTCTGTTCCTGGACAGGATATCCAATTTGTAATGAGAAATAAAAGCATGAGGAAAAGACCAAGTGGCAGCTGCACAAATGTCATCAATGGAAGCTCTAGACAAAAAAGCAGCTGATGTAGCCATTGACATAGTTGAATGAGATTTTGGTTGTCTTGGTAAAGTTAGGCCTCTCAAGGAATAAATATAGGAAATACAATCTGTTATCCATTTGGCTAGAGTAGTATTTGAAACCGGTTTTCCCATCTTGTTATTGGAAAAGGAGACAACTGATCAGTTTTTCTAAATTCATTAGTCCTATGAAGGTAAAAGCAAAGTTTCCTATGGACGTCTAAGAGATGAATGGGTATATTCTCCTTTACTGTCAAAATATGGAAAGAAAACTGGAAGCTTGATGTTTGATTCAGATGCCACTTTTGGTAGAAAGGATTTGTGCGTAGGGTTAAACTCTTTCCTTATGAAAAATTAAATACAGTGGTTTCGCAGACAGTGCTTGGAGTTCTGATACTCATCTTGCTGAAGTGATAGCCATCAAAAAGACAGTTTTCCAAGACAGAAACTTAAGATCTATTTTAGCTGAAAGCTCAAACAGTGGGTGTTCCAAAGTCTGTAACACCAAAGTCAGATCCCAAGGTGGAGTAGCATCTCAAAATGGAGGTCTAAGCAAAAATATGCCTTTTAGGAAGGCCTTACAAAACTTAGTTGAAGTTAAAGGAGAAGCATTACCTCCAATGTGGTAGTTGGAGATGGTTTCCAGATACATTTTACTGGCGGAGAAACTTGTTCCAGTTTGAAAAATGGAGGAAAGGAAATCTAAAATAGCCAGGAGTGGAGCAATGAAAGGATCCAAGTCTCTGTGATGAGCCCACAAAGAAAATATTTTCCATTTGCTCTTATAAAGCTTCCTGGTTGAAGGTTTGTGGGACAAGAAAAGAATATGACAAACTGGGGAGGAAATCCTGGAATATCTTGCCATCACTGGAATTGGAGAAACCATGTGGTCATGAGGCCTGTAATGTCTGGATGAATCATCTCTGTGGGGTGTGACAATCTGAAGTGGGATCCAGTGTCCGAGGAGGACATACTAGTTGAAACCACAGGAAGGAGGGGGCAATGAAGATTACTTTACTCAACAGACTCACTTTCTGAAGAAACTTTGGTATTACTGGCAGGGGAGGGTAAGCATAAAGGAGACCAGAGAACCAAACATGGACTAGAGCATCTCTTGGTAACGGTCTCTGAGGGGGAATCAGGGCAAAGAACCTGCTGCATTTGTTGTTAAGGGAAGAGGCAAACAGGTCACAACAATGTTGACCCCATTTGTGGAAGATCATACTTGCCACTGACTGATTGAGAGACCACTTCTGAGGCATCAGGATGGTCCTGCTGAGCTTGACTACTAATATGCTGGATTTCTCCAGTATGTGCATCTCTACCAGAAAGTAGTTGAAGGAAATCACCCATTGCCAAACCCTCATTGGTTCTTGGCACAGGGGATAGGATCTGGTTCCCCCCATTTGTTGATGTACCAAACTACTGACATGTTATCAGTTTGAATAACAAAAGTTCCTAATGGAAAGAGAGCTCTGAATGGCCTGCAACACAAGAAGCATCACTCTCATCTCTAAAACACTGGTAAGCAAGTTGGTCTCTTCTTGGGACCACGTGCCTTGAACAATCTGTCCCAAGCAGAGCATCCAAGTGCTCCTGATTATGTGGACAGCTCCGCATTTAACAACGAGTGAAGCTGCTGTTCCACAGTGAACAGCTGTGGCTCCATTACAAGGATTCTGATTGGTTTGTGTACCGCAATTACTGCCAATCGGCATTGCAGTATACAAACCAATGCATAGCTCTGCTGCCCTTCCGCATTACACAGCATTGGCTGTGCTCTGCAATTTTTGCTTGGCTCATAGACCACATTTACAGCCAATTACGAACGCGATGTACGAGCCAATCAAGGAGAGAGTCTCAGGAGGACGACAGCCAGTGAGAGCTCCCCAGTACAAGCCAATCATGTTCAAGGAAGCCTTTTCGCGCCACAATAATGGCTTGAAAAAGGCTTCCAGGAATCAGGGATTTTACTTTTTAGATCTACAACAACTTGCAAAGAAGACCAGGAAGAAGGAAGGAGTGGCTGTGGACTGAAGACATCAAGAGTTGGGGCTTGGAAGCTAACCTGCCAGGAGAAGAGTCCGTGTGGTGTATCGGAACTCGGAAGCAGTCAGAAGGCTGAGATTTTATTTTGCTGCTGCCTGCTGCTGGACGAATGGGATCAAGTTTGTGCCGCGGTGGATTATTTGTGCTGGAGTCTTTGGCTAATTGGATTGTATTAAGCTGGTGCTGTGTACCTAGGCAGAGGTAAGTGTTTCAGCTGGAATGGCTGCAAGTATTTCCCTTGAGAACTGGTATGCTAGCACAGATCCTGTTATTCTAGCAACTTTCTAAGTTTTTAAGAGCAATATTTAGTGTCTGTATTTTTGTGCTGCCTGTCCCTAGTAAGTCTCTGAAGTCTGACAGAAACTGAGCAATTCTATGCCAACACAGATGCTGTTATAAACTTAAAAACTTGCTGGAATAACAGGAATAGTTAAAAGTTGCTCTGTTGTTGTACTGCATGTCCCCCTAGTATGTCTCTGAAAGTAATTTCCTTTTTTTGTGGGGGGAGAAACTGTATGCCAACACAGATGATGTTATTCTAGCAACTTTCTAAGTTCATAAGAGCAATATAAGTTTATAAGATCAATATTTAAAGTCTCTATTTTTTGTGTTGCTTGTCCCCTGTAGTACGTCTCTGAAAGTAATTGCCCCCCCCCTCCTTTTTTTTTTGGAGAAACTGTATGTCAACACAGATCCTGTTATTTTATTAACTTTCTAAGTTTATAACAGCAATATTTAAAGTGTCTCTGTTTGCGCTGCTTGTCCCCCTAGTACGTCTCTGAAAGTAACTGCCTTTTTGTAGCGGGAGAAACAGGTTAGAATAGCATTAATGTCCAAGCTTGAAATTGCTGTATGTATTTATGAGTCTATCCCTGATTATTTTGGGATTTGTTGAGTTGTGCACTAAACAGGAATTAAAATTATACCCTTGTTTCAAAGCATTTATTAATTAGAAGTTATGTACCTACCATAACGTTCCATGTTAGTTGTCTTCTTCTCCCTTCTTTCTTGCTGGATGGGTTCGGAGCCGATCCTCGGCTCCGACTCGGCCACTCTAAAAGCTCGAGAGCTAGTTTCACCGGCTCGAGGCTCCCCTATATCCCACAATGCTAGGCGGTAACTTCCTCAGATCTCGTTTGAAAGCTAATACCAGCAATAAATTTCCATAAGGAACAAAGAAACTCTTCTAGGTCTGTCCTGGCTAGGGGGAAGGAGGGTGGGACGCAAGAAAGAAGGCGAGAAGAAGACAACTAACATGGAACGTTATGGTAGGTACATAACTTCTAAATGTTAAGTTGTCAATCTCGCCTTCATTCTTGCTGGATGGGACCGCGTCCCTAGCACCTTGTCCCGGGTGGCCTATCGGAACAGACTCTTGAGTACAGTGGAACCAAAGTTGGCCCAGTCTCTAGAGGCCAGGTCCAACTTATAATGAGAAATGAAAGTATGGGGAGAAGCCCAAGTAGCTGCAGAACAAATCGAATCAATAGGCAGCCTATCTTGGAAAGCTACCGAGGTGGCTAAAGCTCTAGTTGAATGATCCCTGGGTTTGGATGGCAACCGTTGATGTCTTATCTCATACACTAGGGTAATCAACAAAGTAAGCCATCTAGAGAGAGATACTTTAGAGACTGGAAGGCCCATTCTACCTTCTGCATAAGAAACAAACAGTTGGTCAGATTTCCTGAATTGTTTGGTCCTGTCTAGATAGTACCTAAGCTGGCGGTGAATATCTAGACTGTGTAACTTTTGTTCTGACCTATTAGAATAATTTGGGAAGAACACAGGAAGCTCAATGGTTTGATTCAAATTTGCCAATGAAGCTACTTTGGGCAAAAAAGATGGGTTAGTACGCAAGGAAACCCTGTCTTTACGAAAAACTAGATAAGGAGGTCGACTACACAGAGCATGAAGTTCAGAGACTCTTCTAGCTGAGGTGATAGCTACTAGAAAGAGTGTCTTCCAGGAAAGTAATTTTATAGAACATGAAGCCGCAGGTTCAAAGGGGGGAAGAATTAAGGATGCCAGAACCAAGTTGAGATCCCATTGAGGAGGAGGATCTTTGACGGGTGGTTTGAGCAGAAAGACTCCCTCTAAGAAGGCCTTGCAGAGTTTGTGAGACATGATAGAGGACTCTGAGACTCCAACATGAAAGTTCGAAATTGCAGCCAATTGAACTCTAATGGTAGAAGGGGACGAACCTGCATGGAAAAGTTCAGCTAGAAAGTCTAGAACTGTCTGAATAGAAGCAGTGAAAGGATCTATGTTCTTTGACTGCGCCCAAAAGGAAAAACGTTTCCACTTGCTATGATAAATCTTCCGAGTGGAAGATTTATGAGAGGCAATCAAGATATCTCTAACTGAGTGAGATATCAAAGGAAGCCTGGCTAAGGTCGGAATTGGAGGAACCAAGCTGTGAGGTTCAGAGAGGGAAGGGAGTGGTGCAACTGACTGGACTGATGAGTCAAAAGGTCTGGAACTGGGTCCAGATGCCAAGGTTGTTCCAACAGATAACGGTGGAGAAAGGGGAACCAAATTTGTCAAGGCCAGTAAGGGGCAATGAGGATCATAGAAGCTTCCTGAGCGATGGCTTTCTGTATCAGCTGGGATATCAGTGGGAAGGGGGGGAAGGCATAGAGAAGTCCCCGGGGCCAAACGTGTACTAGAGCGTCTCTGCTGGGATGGCCTGGTTGGGGAAAGAGGGTGAAAAAATAGTCGCACATGCTGTTTTGGGGAGTAGCAAAAAGGTCGCAGCAAGGCCTGCCCCACTTTCGAAAAACTTTCTCCAACACTGAGTTGTTCAGAGACCACTCGTGAGGCATGAGAATAGTTCTGCTCAATTTGTCCACAATCACATTGGACTTCCCGGGAATGTGCATTGCTAACAGAAATCGCTGAGAGGAGATCGCCCATTGCCATAGTCTGAGTGCCTCTCGACATAGGGGGTAAGACCTGGTTCCGCCTTGTTTGTTGATGTACCACACTACAGACATGTTGTCTGTTTGTATTGCTATAGTTCCTATGGGAAGAGAGTCTTGTAGGGCTTGCAATGCTAGGAGCACTGCTCTCATCTCTAGAATGTTTATATGCAAGTGGCACTCGAACGGTTGCCACATGCCCTGGACTGTCCTGCCCTGGAAATGCCCCCCCCCCACCCAATCAGGGAGGCGTCCGTTGTCACTGTAGCAACCGGAGGGGGAGGAACAAAGAGTCTCCCTAGGAGGAGCTGAGGGGATGAGATCCACCAAGAGAGATGACTCTTGCACGATTGAGTTATCTGAATAGGATGGGACATTGGAAGGCTTTGATAAGACCATTGTGTGAAGAGCATCCATTGTAAAATCCTCATGTGGAAGCGGGCTAATGGTAGGAGAGGGATGGCCGCAGCCATAATTCCCAAGACTTTGAGGATCTGTCTGGCCTTGACTTTGATGTTCTGTAAAAGAAGAAAGACCTGTTTGTGAATGTCTGCTATCCTCTGCTCTGTGAGTCTGGCTGACATCTTGACTGTGTCTAGATTTGCGCCTATGAAAGTAATAACACGACAAGGCGACAAGACAGACTTTTCGTAGTTTATTGAGATGCCTAGTGCCTGACATGTGCGAAAGGTGTAGTCTCTGGCGAGGAGTAAGAGATGCCTGGTGGGGGCTGTAAGGAGCCAGTCGTCTAAATAAGGAAACACCTGGAATCCTTGACGTCTCAGATGAGAAGCTACCACTGCCATGCATTTGGTGAACACTCGGGGGGCTGTAGCGAGACCAAAGGGCAGGGCTCTGAATTGAAAATGACTGGTTCCCAGCCTGAAGTGGAGAAATCTCCTGGAGCGTCGATTCATTTTGATGTGATGGTACGCATCCTGGAGATCTATAGAGCACATCCAGCTGTCTCGTTCCAAAAGGGGAAGAATGGACTGCAGCGTGACCATCCGGAACTTTGTTTTCTTGACAAACTTGTTCAAGTTGCTGAGATCCAAAATGGGTCTCCAGTCCCCTGTTTTCTTTGGAACCAAAAAGAATTTGGAGTAGGTTCCAGATCCTACCTGGTCTGCTGGCACTGGTTGAATGGCTCTTTTTGCAAGCAGCTTTCAAATTTCTAATGCTGCTTGTTCCCTTTGACTGGGTGGAATGTCTGGAAGGGATTTGTTGGGCAGCTTCAGAACGAAAAGAAAGGGAATTCTGTGGCCTTCGGAAATGATAGACTGTACCCACTTGTCTTGAGTTAGGGATAGCCAGGCTTTTGGGTGCAGTGACAACCTTCCCCCGACTGCCTCCGAAGGTGGACAGTCAGGCAACACCTCAGGGATGCTGAAAGGGCTTGTCGGAAAAGGATTCTCGACTGCCCTGATTCTGCGGGCCCCCTCTGCCTCTGGGGCGGCATCTACCATTGTTGTTCCCCCCTCTGCCTCTAGAGGGGAATCGACTCTGTGCGTCAGGCAAGTCTCCTTGAGATTGTTTCCGGAACCACATCTTTCCCCCCTTCTGACCTTTGGGGTAAGGTCTAGAAGGAGTAGAAAAATGGACTCCGACGGCAGAAAGAGTTTTGCCATCAGTCTCGCACCTAGTCAAGGTTTCCTTCACTTGAGGACCAAAGAGGGATGATCCATCAAAGGGGGAATTAGTGAAGGACGCCTTAAAGGGGTCCACAAAGTTACAAAGCTGCATCCAGGCGTGCCTACGTAAGGCTACACCTGTACCTGCTGCTCTACTTGCTCCATCAGCCGCATATGAAAGGAGGCGCATGGAGGAGTTGGTGATAGAATTAAGGGTAGCCAGCTGAGAGTTCATCCCATCTCGAAAACCCGCAGCTGTTGGGTCCTTCAGCATTTCACTCGCTTCCTTGAGTAAATCCCTTTGAAGTCGAGTAAAATGGCACAAGTAATTCAGCGATTTCATTGTAAAGGTCGCTGATGAGAACATCCGCTTCCTGTACCTGTCCATCGACCTAGACTCCTTGTTAGGAGGATGAACAGGTACCGAAGGATCAGCTAGCTCCTTCTTGGTAGCTGCAGCCACCACCATAGCATCAACAGAGATGCCCTTGGTCAGAAATTTTTTTTGTTTTTGGGGGCTGTGATAAACTTAGATGGTCTCCTGGGGGTGGATTCCACTGAGTCAGGAGCCACCCAAGCCTTCTTTGCCACCACTTGCATAAGGGGGTCAAAGGGAGGGGACACCCAGGAGGTGGAAGGGCGAGAGCCAAACGCCTCAAGGTACACTGATTCATCCTCTGAAGGGTTGAGGGCTGGCCAATTCCCCCTCTGTTTTAAGATTTCAAGGATGTCTGCAAAGGAGACATCTTCAGAGGGGGAATGAGGGGAACCTTCAGAATCCTCTAAATCAGTGTCAGAGGTGACAGACTCAGGGGAGTCAATGTGCTTCCTCTTACACTGCCTCTTCCTAGGGGGCTCTCCTGCAGGAACAGGAGAGGCCTCGGAAGAGGAGGAGATCCCCACAGGGGAAACTTGAGGAGCTGGCTCTCTACGGTCGGGGACAAGAGAGTGAGTAGAAATCACCGGAGGCACCATGGAGGGAAGGGCAGAAGGAGCCGACTGTGGATTAGAACCAGGTTCTAACACGCTCCTCATGACCTCAAAGGCACCCCTGTCAGGCAGAGCCGGAGGTCTCTGTTCTGAAAAACTGAAAACCTCCCCTGGCATCGATAGTGATGGCTCCGAGGCCGATGTCGGAGCCGAACTCACCAGTGCCGAAGCACCAAGAGGGAGAGTGGGGTCGGACAAGGGTCCGATGCCACTCGCCCCCTCGAAGCCGACGAGGGAAGTCCGGTGCCGGGATTCTTCCAAGGAAGAAATCGGAGCCGACGACGGAACCGAAGACATGGGTATCGGTTCCGACGCTACCACAGTCTCGGGTCCGAACCACCCCGGCTCCGAACTCAACAGAGTCAGAGGAGGAATATTTTGAGTGGTGGGGATAGTCTTCGACTGTTGAGTCGGACTTTGAAGCATTTGGGCTAATGCCTCGGACTTAAAAAGTCGACTCACTACTCTCTGAAGGTCGTTGTCCGATAACCTGGAAGACCTAGAAGAGTGTGATCTATGGCTCCGTTCAGACAGCAAAGGTGATGCTGGAGCCGATAGATGGGGAACGGGACCTCCTCTTAGTTGTCGGCTCCGACAACTTTATCGGAGCCGACTCAGTTATGTCTTCCTCGGCTCCGGCCGGAGCAGAGGACAGCGCAGGTACATGCATTCGAGATTCATCGGCTCTGGCCGGAGCCGATGTTCGAATAGACTTAGAGCCCCCAGAAGTCAGCTCAGAGGCTGGAGCCAAAGGTCTGGAGGACTTAGAGGGTCTCCCCGATGACTGAGTGGAGGGGCCCTCAGGCTTTAATAAGCCTCTGAGAATTAATTTATTTTTTTGCTCCTGCAGGACTCTAGGGCTGAAGCCATGGCAAACAGCATATGAGTCCTGCAGGTGCAAAGGTCCCAGGCAGTAAACACAAGAAGTGTGACCGTCTGTCAGAGACATCTTCTGACAGCACGAGTCACACTTCTTGAAGCCTGAGACCTTTGATTCTTTGGACATGTCCAAAGAGAAGGATAAAGTGTAATCATAAACACACACACACCGATTACACTTTTAACCAGTAATAAACTTTCAATTATAACTTACAAAATTTAAACTAAAAATTTCCCTACAAAAACACAAACACTCCAACTACCAAGGGGGGGGAGGAGTGGGCCTAAAGCCCAAGGGAAAGGTTAGATAATTTAGGATAGGAAGGCTAATGAAAATTTAACTAAAAGGGATAAAAGTATTTAACTATATAAGGTTAAGAAAGGGGGCTAACTTAAAGGGGTTTTCTGACTGACTAAACTGTCAAAAAACTTCAACTAACCTGAGCCGGTTGAAAAAAGCACATCGATCGCGTAGCGGCAAACGAGATCTGAGGAAGTTACCGCCTAGCATTGTGGGATATAGGGGAGCCTCGAGCCGGTGAAACTATCTCTCGAGCTTTTAGAGTGGCCGAGTCGGAGCCGAGGATCGGCTCCGAACCCATCCAGCAAGAATGAAGGCGAGATTGACAACTTAACATTATACCTTTTCTATTCTTGTTTCAGTTTTCAGTAATTTGTCTCTGCTTGCACCTAATTATTTCTAGCTATGTCTGAGATAAACTGAGCTGTGCTGGTGTCTAAAATGTCATGCATGTCACTTGACTATAAAGTTGTAAACTTCAGAAAATGTTTCAGTTTGCATTCTCTTGTCAATGCCTCAGATTTACAGCAATATTGTGTCAGGACTGGTTTTGTCCCTCATTCTGCTGTGATTTATCTTTACTAAGTGGCATTTTTCCAGTAGTGTTTCCACAACTGGAAACTAAGCACATTTATGCCAGTATCACTACAGCCTTTGTATATTTTGGAACAGATTTTTTTTTTTTTGCCATCAGTGTGCTATTTGGATTTTAAGGTAGGATATTAGGATTTACAAATGGGGGATATGTATATGTATGCTTCTTAATGTGTTTTAATTTTCATGGTTAAAGATGTCAGATCTTGCATTCTTTGCTCTTAACTGTTCCAAGGCATGATGTGTTATATGGCACATTCTTGTAAAAGTACAGAGGGCCCTGGCTTTAAGTACCTTTCTTAGGCACCTTTGCAAGGCACAGACCTGGCTGTAGGACAGGGGTGGAACACATCTAAAGTGGTGAATGTAAAATGCAGGTAGTATTGTCATGATGTGTGTGTTGCAAGTGCATTTGTTAAGCTGGATGCGTTTATCCTTGGCATGGATTTTGAGATATTATCAAGGGTATTTTGAGTACTGAATGTCATGAAAGTCACTCTTCCCTTCTGCAACACTGGTTAGGTGGGAAAGTGAGCACCAGAGGATTGAAAGTGTTGTAATCGAAGAAAGAAAGTGAATAATCTGATCATGCAGCCCTTTACAGTAAACAAAAGGAGCAGAGATGAGCAAGAGTAGATGGTGCAAAGTCAGGAAACTTCCAGTGATATGGGTAGGTTATGATCCTACTGTCTCATATCTTTGCTTTTGAGGAGATTTTCTAATTTTCCTTTCTGCACTATAGCCCCATTTGTTTGTCATTGTTTAACATCACTGCTTTACAAACCTTCTAGGTACAGGCTGCCTAGATTACAATGAGGACAGGGATGTAGATACAGATTGCACCCCAAAGAAGAGACGATACACAATTTTTCAGCCAAGCTGAGCAAGTGCCTTTGACTGGCTTTCTATGAGTAGGCACAGAGTGAAATATGCCTTCTGCAAGACATGTAACACTGATTTCACAATCCATCACGGGGGCCGACATGATCTGCAATGACATTCCAACAGTGAGAAACAAGGGTAGAATTGCAAGCATGCAGCTGGAAGATCTATGGTGGACTTCTTTGGACCTCAGAGTTTGGCAAGTATAAAGGTGGTTGAGGCAGAGGTTGGTTTTGTCTCTCTCCTTGCTAAACACAACTTATCATTTGCAGCAGAACACATACTGAAATTTATGAAGAAATGTGGAGAGGATCAAGATGTTCTCTGGAAAATGACATGTGGAGCAACAAAGGCAGCATGCATCACACGGGATGTTCTGGGGCCTCATTACCAGAATGATGCTGCAGCAGCCTGCCAGAAATCACCATTGTGTGTGTACATGGACCAAAGCACAGACATGGAAGATGACAAACTGTTAGTAATCCTTGTTGGTTACCTTGATGAAAAGGCAAGCAAAAATGTGATAAGGTTCTTTCATATGCCAGAATGTGTGCCAGGAACTGGATAAGCAATGTTTGATGCTTTAATGTCCACTCTGACAAACTTTAACATTCCAGTTTCCAATATTGTGGGCTTTTCTTCAGACAGTGCTGCCTCAATGACTGGAAAACACAATTCTGTACTGGTTCATTTTAAGGAGGTAAAGCCCACAATTATAAACATGGGGTGTCTCTGCCACTTGGCAGATCTCTGCAATAAGGCTGCTGTAAAAGCACTACATTCACCAGTTGAAGAACATATATCAGATGTATACTGCCATTTCAGTTCCAGTGCACAAAGACAACAAAAAACTGGAAGAATTTGCTTTGTTCACAGATACTGACCCCCTCAAGATCATTAGACATGCATAGAATTAACAGAACCCTGGACATGTGGCCAGCTCTAAATTCATATTTTCTGTCTGCAGAGCCAACGTCTGCCAAGACTGACAATTTCTAAAGTCATGAAGTGCATATGATTTTTCTGTTTCTTAATAATGCACTGGAACCCTTACTGGAGTTCAACATCCAGCTTCAGAGCCGAGAAAGTCAGCTACTGACACTGCATGCCACTGTGCATAAATTCCTGCAGCAATATGCTGGCAGACTCATCAGACCCGGAGCTGCTGTCAGACTAATCAAACACAGTGATGTGTCAGTGTTGACTGACAGTAGCTGTGTTCTACCAAACAGTGAACTGCGTATTGACTACAAAGTCAAGCAGTACATGAACAGCCATGAGGAGGATACTGCCAGCACAGTCACTGAATTTAACTTTTATAAAAAAAAAAGTTACAGCTTTTTATGCTGCAGTGCTGCAGAAAATGCTGAAAAAGTTTCCCATGCAGGATCACTTACTGAAAGGTGCTGCGTTATTATTTAATCCAGCCAAAAAATTGGACATTTCTTCGGGACTTGTCAGGGATGATGGTTTCCGTCTGGGTGTGTGCGAAAATGATGTTGAGGCTGAACAATTAATAGACGAGTTTACACAATATCAGATCGAGGACACAGGGAATATGACAGGCCCAGTAGATGGGCCCCATGTGTCAAAGTACTGGGCACACCTTCTGAGGTACCTTTGCACTGAAGGGAAACTGCCACTCTTTAAGCAGTTGATGATGAGTCTATTTTGCTTGCCACACTCAAATGCACAAGCTAAAAGAGCATTTAGCATGGTGTGGAAAGTGAAAACTGAACTGCATCAGTCTGAGTGTAAAAACAGTGAACTCTGTTGGCAGTTAAAATGAACAAAGAACTGGACTGCTATAATGTTAAGTTGCCAAAAGATGTTTTAGAGGCTGCCAAGAAAGCCACAGCAGCATACAATAAGTCTACATCTGACGTATGACAGGATGCTGTTTAACTTGGTCTAACTAAAATCATTTGTGTGACTTGTAGTATGTCTGTTTAGAAAATGTAGTAAATGCGATTTTTATTTTTGTAAAGTGCTGTTTCATTTACTTATGGTGTCGTTATGGTATTGCTGATTATAAAAGTTGTGTCTTATCACAACGTTCCATCTGTGTTGTTGATCTTCTTCCATTCATCACTGATGAGTTTGGTTCAGAGCTCTCGGAACCGTGTCGGCCAAATACAAAGCTCGCGTACACCAAAAAACTCTTGAGCTAAGCTGCTACCCACAATGCCCTTCTCCCAATTACCTCAGATCGAGTTTGCAAAAGACAATAGATAGCAGCAGAGGCCATTTCTATGCAATGAAAAACCCTGAGACACCACCAGGACCCATAAGAT
Organism: Protopterus annectens; assembly: GCF_019279795.1. NCBI lineage: Eukaryota > Metazoa > Chordata > Ceratodontiformes > Protopteridae > Protopterus > Protopterus annectens. The sequence goes on from NC_056731.1 coordinate 1,910,969,878, forward strand.
CTGCCAGGAGCCTATGGAGGGGGGACGGAGAGAGGGATATGATGAATGGAAGAAGATCAACAACATAGATGGAACGTTATGGTAAGACATAACTTCTTTATCTAATGTTGTTAATCTTCTTCCCATTCATCACTGATGGGACAGAATCCCAAGCTACCCGATACCTGGGTGGTCCTTATGGCAGAACATTCCTGAGCACCATAGAGCCAAAGGCAGCTCTTCCTCTGGGAATCATATCCAATTTGTAATGCTTGATGAAAGTGTGTGGTTTAGTCTAAATGGCTGCTGAGGAGATATCATCCACAGAGGCTCTAGAATGGAAGGCTACCAAGGAAGCTATAGCCCTAGTTGAATGAGCTTTGATACTGTGAAGTCTAGTTTCATTAGCACATGAATATGAAAAGGATATACAATCTCTGAGCCACTTAGATAAAGTGACTTTAGAAATGCCATTTCCCATTTTGGGGCCAGAGAAAGAGATAAAAAGCTGGTCAGACTTACAAAAAGCTTTTGTCCTGTCCAGGTAGAAATGTAATTGTCTATGTACATCCAAAGAATGTAGGCAGTATTCACCTTTGTTAGAAAAGTTGGGGGAAAACACTGGGAGCTCAATTGACTGGTTCATCGAGAATTCAGAAACCACTATGGGAGGGAAGGATGAATTAGTGCATAGAGATACTCTGTCTTTATGAAAAATGAGGTAAAGTCTTTTGAAACATAAGGCTTGTAGTTCTGAAACCCTTATTACAGAAGTGATAGCCACCAAAAAAGAGAGATTTCCAAGACACAAATCTGATATCGCATTTGGCTGCAGGTTCAAAGGGGGGCTGAGACAAGGCCTACAGTACAACTGATAAATTCCATGTTTCTAAAGGGCATTTGAGTGGAGGTCTACTGAAAAACACTCCTTTAAGAAAGGTTTTGCAAAGCCAAGTGGACATTATTGGTGTGCCTTGTAAACCGTTGTGAAAATTGGAAATTGCTGCTAGATGAACTCGTATAGTAGATGCAGACACTCCATGTTCGAAAAGTTCAGATAGATACTGAAGAATAAAAGGAGCAGTGGCCAAAAAGGGATCCAACCCTCAATCCTCAGACCAGGAAGAAAACCTTTTCCATTTATCTCTGTATAGTTTCCTGGTGGATGGTTTGTGAGAGGCTAGAATAATATCATGAACCTTAGAAGTCAGGGCTTCTTGCCTGGCGACTAACAGAAGTGGAGAAGCCAAGCTGTCAGCTTGAGAGTGGTCAGGTTTGGTTGTGTCAACCCTTGGGGGTGAAAAATTAGATCTGGATGGGCCATCCAGGATCCATGGAGGCTGTATCAGGTGAGGCCGGAGAAAGGGGAACCACACTTGACAGGGCCAGAATGGAGCAATGAGGATCACCTTGCATCTCAACAGAGTTGCCTTCTTTAGAAATAGAGGTATCAAGGCGATCGGAGGGTAGGCATATAGGAGACCCGTGGGCCAATCGTGGGACAGAGCGTTTCTAGGTGACTCCCCCTCTGGGAGAAGTAGCTGCTGCATTTGTTGTTCGTGGGAAGAGGCAAAAAGGTCGCAGAAAGGCTGGCCCCATTGGCTGAAAATCTCTGCCGCTATCTTGGGATTGAGAGACCACTCGTGAGGAAGCAGAATGCACCTGCTCAGCCTGTCCGCAATCACGTCGGACTTCCCCGGGAAGTGCGTTGCTATCAGAAAATGGTTGGAAGCCATCGCCCATGGCCTCTCGGCACAGGGGATATGACTTGGTTCCTCCTTGTTTGTTGATGTACCAGACTACTGACATATTGTCTGACTGAATCGCAATAGTTCCAGAGGGGAGGAGTGGGTGGAGTGCTTGCAACACTAATAGCACTGCTCTTAATTCCAGAACATTGATGTGCAGATTGGCCTCTAAATTTGACAACATGCCTTGGACTGTCTTTCCTTGAAAATGCCCCCCCCCCCAATCAGGGAAGCATCCGTGGTCACGGTGGCACAGGGCTGAGGGGACTGAAAGGGACGACACCACAATTCTGCTTCTGGCCTCATCCACCAAAGATGATCCTGCTTGCACAAATTGGTTATGAGAATCTGCGAGTCTAGAGGATAAATGTTTGCAAACCTCTGTGACAGGAGGAACCACTGTAAGATCATCATGTGTAACCTCGCAAGGGGAACTATAGGGATGGCTGCAGCCATAGACTCCAGGGCCTGGAGGACTTTGCTGACACTCTCATTTGACAGAGTATCAACACACACTTGCGACCTTAGTCTCTGGAGTCTGTGGGCTGGAAGGGATACCAGACAATTATGAGTGTTGAGTACTGCCCCTATATATTCCAGTTGTTGAGTGGGGTCTAGGTTGGATTTTTCCCAGTGTACAGTTATGCCCAGGGACTCCGCTAGAGAAAGGGTGTATTGGAGAGCCATTGTCAGGAGATGCTTGGTTGGGGTGGAGAGGAGCCAATCATCCAAATATGGAAACACCTGGAATCCTAGATGTCTCAGAAGAGCTGTTACCACTGCTAAATATTTCATGAACACTCGGGGGGTCGTCGAGAGACCGAATGGCTGGGCACGAAACTGATGGTGACTGACTCCTAGCCAGAAGCGGAGACTCCTGGAGTGCTTGTCCATTTTGATGTGGTAATACACATCCCGGAGGTCTATCGAGCACATCCAAGCATCCTCCCTCAGAAAGGGGAGGATGAATTGAATAGTAACCATGCAGAATTTGGTTTGAACAACCAATTTGTTTAACTGGCTGAGATCCAACATGGGTCTCCAGTCAGTGGTCTTTTTTGGCACTAAAAAGAATCTTGAGTAAAAACCGGATCCACATTAGTCTGGAGGGACTGATTGGATGAATTTTTTGACAGCTTCAAAATTTCTGAAGCTGCTTCTTCCCTTTGGTGGGATGGAACATTGGGAAGATTTCTGGGAAGTTTGGGAGGGGAGGATAGAGGGATATAGTAGCCTCTGTAAATTATGCTCTACACCCATCGATCATTTGCAATAGTGTGCCAGGCAGCTTGGTGCAGAGTAAAACGACCCCCAACTGCTTCCAGAGGAAAGCAATCGGGCAACGCTTCAGGAGCACTGATAAGACCGCCCAGAAAAAGAATCTCTGGTGTCTTGATTCCATGGACCCCCCTCTGCCCCTGAATGGGCGTCTTCCACCATTGTTACCTCCTCTGCCTTTGGGGGAATCCTCACCACGTGTGTTTATAAAAGGGCCCTGCGATTTTTTTATGCCAGATTTTTCCACTCCTCTCGTTTCTAGAAAAAGAATGTTGAGTTTTGGAATAATGCAGTCTTGTTCACACCTGGCCAGAGTGTCTTTCACTTTGGAACCAAACAAGGATGATGGCTCAATAGGGGTGTTCAAACAGGAGGACTTGAAGGAGTCCGCGAGGTCACATATGTGCATCCAGGCATGATGCCTTATAACAATGCCTGCACCTGCAGCTCTAGATGCCCCTTTGGTTGTGTGAGACAGCAACCTCATGGACGAATTGGGTATGGATTCAAGGGTGGCAAGTTAAAAGGCAACCTTGTCTTGTGCCCTGTCAGAAACTAGACCCGTGAGAGTTCCAGAAAGCTCAGTGATTAGATCTCTTTGGAGCCTCGTGAAATGTGCCAAGTAATTCAGGGACCTAATAGTAAAGGTCACTGAAACAAAAACTCACTTCCCCAGTCTGTCCACAGCCCGAGACTCTCTATTGGGTGGGTGAACAGTAGGACTTTCTTCCACTAGGTCCTTTTTAGTGGCCGCAGCCACAACCATCGCATCAACTGGCAACCCCTTAGACCAGTGTGGATGCTCCTCGGGGGGGGGGGTATTTTATCGGGTCTCCTTGGGATGGCCTCTATGGAGTCAGGATTCTGCCAGGCACACTGCACAACCAGTTGTATCAGCTCGTTGGCAGGTGGGATCACCCAAGAAGTAGAAGGCCAGGAGTGAAAAGCCTGCAGGAACATGGATTCTTCTGAGGAGGGGTTGGAGGGCTTCCAGCCACCCCTCTGTTTTAATATTTCAAGGATGTTTCCAAATGAGACATCATCTGGGGGTGACCGTGGGGACTCCACCCCCATTAAAATAATCTGTGTCCTCAGTCAGAGACTCTTCAGGTGGGTTGATGTGCTTCCTCTTGCACTTCTTCCGAGGAAGTTCTTCAGTGGGAGTTTCTAAGGAAGACTCGGAAGAAGGGGCATCCTGGACAGGGATATCCTGAGGCTTTTCCCCCCGGTGTCCCATGGTAGCTGTAGCTCAGAGGGAGCAGAAGGAAGTTCTGACGTCGGTGGAGCGCCTCCGGAGGCAAGCACTCTCTCCATCGTCCAGAAAGCCGCCTGAAGAAGAGTGGGAGCCCAGAACCGAGTAAGACAGCCTCGGAACCAGGGTCACACCCTGCAGAGTTGGACCCACTCCCAGAGATGGAGCCTCCAGCAAGATCGGAGACGGCAAAATTCCTGGAGCAGAGGACGGCACTGATAAAGCACTTGGTACCGTGCTCTGAACCGAGGAATCTGCCCCCAACCATGAGATGAAGGAAGGGATGGTTCCAATGGAACCGAAAACCAAAGAGTTGACCTCAGGGCCCCCTTGACAGGCACTGTCTGTGCCAAGGGGGGGGGGGGGGTTCCACTACAGTTGTCAGAACAGTGAGCTTCGGTACTGGGAGGTCCCAAGGAGGAGAATACGTGGGAGTACTGGGAAGAACAGCACCTGGTCCAAAATAGGGATGAGTCTTAGGCACATTCGGAATCCCTCTGGCTGTCAACAGCTGATCCAACAAGCACACCATATCGTGTTCGGATAGGCTCCTGGTGGACCTAGTGGATACTCCTGAGGGAGAATCTGGCTGGTCCAAAAAGGGGCTATAAGCTTGTCCTGCCTAACGTAGAGCTAAAGTAGAGAAAATTAGGCTATATGGAGAGCGATAAGATCAAAAAGGGTATACTGTTTAGAAAAGTGACAAAAGTCCAATCAACACTCAAAAATGTATAAAAAATATTTCACTTAGCTGGAGAGCTCAATGAAATGTGGCTATATGGCTATGCGACAAACGAGATCTGAGGTAATTGGGAGAAGGGCATTGTGGGTAGCAGCTTAGCTTGAGAGTTTTTTGGTGTTTGCGAGCTTGGTATTTGGCCAACACGGTTCCGAAGGCTCGGAACTGAACCCATCAATGATAAATGGGAAGAAGATTAACAACATTAGATTAAAGGTTTTGGATCTGAGAAGTATGTCTTATTGAATTTTACAGATGTTCTACCATCCATGCTCCATGGTGATGGCACGTTTCATGCAGTGCAAAAACAGGGTGTTCCACATTTTGACCATTTGCCACACATTTTTAGGGTCTGTATTCCACATTGGCCTCTTAAGAGGTTAAGACCTATGGTCCCAAGTAATACCCCCCCCCCCAAATGGGAGGCATCCGTGGTCAATGTGGCATTTGGAGAAGAGAACAAAAATGTGCGCCCTTGGCAAATTTCTTCAGAGTGCATCCACAACAGGGACTTTCTGCAAACTTGAGAATTTTACTGGATATCATGGAAATCATCAGTGAAAAGACCACTGCACTGCTAGAGTCCATTGGAGAATTGTCATATGGATACGAGCGGTGGATATTAAAGTTATTGCAGCAGCCATCGATTCTAGGGCTTTGAGTACTATTCTTGCTGCAGGAGAAGGATGAGAAATAACTTCACTGACATGTGATTTCAAAGGAAGAATTCTGTTTTGAGCCAGTCTAGACAAGTCCCTATAAACTCTAAGACTTGAACTGGTTTAAGTTATGATTGTCAGATTTATCATATTCCCTAAAGATTGAGATAAATGGAGGAGGCAATCTCTGGCCTTTTCCAAAAGATGTCTGGTCGGTGCAGTAAAGAGCCAGTCATCTAAATAAGGAAACACTCTGAATCCGTGCAGTCTTAGACGAGCTACTGCCACTGCCATGCATTTGGTGAACACTGTGCAGGCTGTGGTGAGACCGAAGGGTAGGGGGCTCTGAACTGGTAATGACTGGCTCTCAGCTGGAAGTGTAGATATCTTTGAGAGTGGCTGTTCAATTTGATGTGATAATATGTGTCTTGAAAATCTAGAAAGCACATTCAGTCATCCTTCTGAAGGAGAGGTAGAATGGAGTGAACTGTGACCATCCAAATTTGGGATTCTTTACAGACTGGTTCAGATAACTGAGATCCAGAATGCACCTCGGGTCCCATTTTCTTTGTCACTAAAAAGAATCTTGAGTAAATTCTGGCTCCTCTTTGATCTGGGGAAGCTCTCGGATGACTCTCTTGTCCAGCAGCTTTTGAATCTCTAGAGCTGCTAACTCCTTATGATTGGGTGGAACATCAGGGAGACATTTTCTTTTCCTTTGGGGAACTTGTAAAAAGGGAATGAAATGTCCTCTGGATAGGATCCGTTGCACCCATAAATCTTTTGTGATGGCTATCCAACCTTTTGGGTGAAAGGACAAGCACCCCCTGACTGCCTCCAGAGAGGGACAGTCGGGCAACCTTTCAGGAATGCTGAAAGGATCTGTCCGAGAAAGAATCTCAAGACTCTTGATTCTGCAGACCCCCTCTGCCGCGAGGGAGGTGTCTCCCATTGTACTTATTTCCCCATCTGTCTCCAGGGGAAACTTCTCCACGTGGCTCTTGGAAAGGCCCTTGAGATTTCCAGAACCACGTCTTTTTACCATCGCATTTATTCCTGGAAAAGGTTCTCTGGTGGATAGAAAAGTGGATTCCCACAGCAGATAAGGTCTTTCCATCCTTCTCACTGTGGGAGAATTTCTCTAACTATTGGCCCAAACAAGGAAGCTCCATCAAAGGGAACATACAAAAGGGATCAAAGGGATCCACAAAATTGCACAACCACATCCAGGCATGTCTCCTAATGGTGATGCCTAAACTGGCAGCCCCTGATGAACCTTCAGCTGTGTGCGAGATTAATCTCATGGACGTGTTACTAATGGATTATAGGGTGGCCAGTCATGAGGAAAGGGACTTCTGTTCCTCTGCAGACATGGACCCAGGGATAGAGTTAGAGAGTTCTTTGACCAAGTCCTTCTGTAACCTTGTGAAATGTACCAAATAATTCAGTGACTGCAAAGCGAAGGTCACTGATGCAGACACTCATTCCCAAACTTGTCCAATGCCCTACACTCCTTGTCAGGAGGATGGACAGAGGAGCTCTGCTCAGCGAACTCCTCCTTAGTGGCTGCCACAACAACCATGGCATCTACAGGAATACCTTTTGCCCAGTGTTGTCTGTCAACAGGAGCACTCAAAATATTGCCCAGATGTTTGGGGATTGGTTCTATGGAGTCCGGTTCCTTCCATGCTCTGTAGGAGACAAGGTCTATTAGCTCATCTGTGGGTAAAGTAATCCAAGATGTAGACGGTCCAGACCCAAAGGCTTCCAAGAACACTGATGCCTCCTAGGAAGGGGTTTGGGATGACCAACCACCTTTCTGGTGAAGGATCTCCAAGATGTCTCCCAACGAGACATCCTCAGGTGGAGATTTAGGGCACCCTTCCCCTTCATCAAAATATGTGTCTTTTGTGAGGGATTCCTGTGGGGAATCCAAGTGCCTCCTGTTGCACGCTCTCTTCTGAGGAACATCATCAGTGGGATGTTTCAGGGAGGTATCTGAAGAGAAGGGGAGTTCCCTGGTGGGAACTGTTTGGAAGCTCATCTTGCCTGGCTGTCCCTGAGGTGCAGGATGGAAAGACAGACACAGGATCCAAAGAGGGAATGGGGCATGGATCTGAAAAAGGGAGCGCCAAAGTCACTCTTTCATGCGAGAATACCCTGTCCACCACCTTGAATACAGAGGGACCAGGAGAAGCTGACCACAATCCCACTGGAGTACAGACTCTTACAGCAGACAACCCCTGGGCCTCACCAGCCCTCTGCTCCAAGGAAGGAGTTGGAGCTGAGCTGTCCAATGCCGAAGCTCTGAAAGGAAGCGAAGGCTTTGAAAACTTTGGAGTCAAAGTCAACCCCTTGAACTGGACGATGATACTTCAGCTCCAAGAGCCATCATCAAAGACAATCGGATCAGGAAAGTTGCTGGAGTAGATGCTGAAATAATATTCAGATCCAATGGTTTGACTCTTGGGGCTCTTGGATCCAAGAACTCCAAAATGACTGGTACAGTGGAAAGAAGGTTGAAGGCTCACAGATCTGATGGGAGACAGATGACAGGACCCCAATATGGGTCTGTGCTCAGAGGAATTTTCTCATCATCCTATCCACCTCCGACTGAGAAAGACTTTGAGAAAACTTGGAGGAGGACGTGGAAGGTGGTCTTGATAACTTTTTTTTTTTTTGGGGGGGGGGGTCTCTTGCAAAATAAAAAAAATAAAAGGAGATGAGACCTCAGTCTTGGGGATACCGGATCCGAAGAAAACCTAGGAACATGGGTCCGAGGAGCTTTGACTGCAGTTAGTGTCCGAGGTATTAGAAAACTTCTTAGGAGGCTCTGTAGAAGGTGTGGATAGAGCAGACCAAGCACGTGAGATTTTATCATGCATCCTGGACTCTTAGCCCCTGAAGAAGTGCCTGTAGAAGAAGATGAGGCTGGAAAAAGGCCTTTTAAAATTAACTCATTTCTCCTATCACTTATTGCTCTAGTATGAAAGACCACACAGATACAGAATTAGGTGTCCAGACGTGCTGGGCCCAAACAATAAATGCACTCCCTGTGGGCATTAGAACTGAGACTCTTGTGCCCAAATGAACTGCACTTCTTAAAGCCTACCAATACTGAACAAGCCACATGACTACAGAATTTTTTTTTTTTTTTTTTTTTTACAGAAAGCAGGAAAAAGAAGATAAGAACCAACTACCAACAATGGTATTGAAAGAAATTACCTACAGGTAAAAAGAAACAGACTACCAACAATGGCAGTACAGGATTACCGAAACAAACTCAGTAAGGAAAGATTGTTATGGGTAAGGGAGATAGTCTAAGTATATTAAGGAAAATGAAATTATATAGAAAAGTATATAAGGGAAAAAAAAATAAGTTATTCACTTTACTGTAACCCATAAGTAGCTTAACCAATCACAATGTTGACCGATCTTGAAGAGCGGTTAACGAGCTCTGAAGTAATACAGTGATCAGGGGCGTTAAGGAGGAGCTCAAGAGTGTTATCCTAGAATCTAAAGAAAGTGGCTGAGTTGGATCCAAGGATCGGATCCACACCCATCCCCTGAAGAATGAATGAAATAACATCTGATCTTTAGGTTTACCAAACCAGTCACTACAAAGGGTGGCATTACAATACAGCAGCCATAAAGTTTATTTACCTATTTATTTAAATTTAGTTACTGGGACTGTCCAGTTGGATCATGCAGAGTCTCAGAGAGAAAGGCTACAAACACATACATAAAGAAAAACAAATATTATAGTAGACTCAGAGTAGAAACAATATTTCAACTGCAGTGATTACAGGTTCATCATAGACGATGTCTAGCAGTGTGCAGCTTGTAGCAGTTATCAAAGAAATAAACATCAAACATCAAAAAAGGGGGATTGCACTGAAGTAGGAAGTAGTTAGGGTAAGCCAGTTGTAGAAGAGCAGGAAAAGGAATACAAGAGAAAGAAATCAAGAGTTAAATGTTAACAGAGGTCCAAAAATACTAAAATGTGCAGAAATCTAGAGGACTGACTAATAATTCAAGGCCTTCTCACACACTTAAATTGCATCATCCAGGTTAGAAAAAAAAGAGGTTAAGGATTCACACATTAACAGTTAAGAAAAGAGCAAAATTCTAGAGTTACTGATGGGATGAGAAACTCTTTGGTTTGAGAGAAGGAAAGGTGGGAGGAGGGAAGAGAACTGATTAAACAGCAGAGAAACAGGAGGGGCAGACTTTAAAGTTAAGAGGAGTGAGGAAATTTTTATTGAAAATGTTTTTGAGTTTGAGATTATCTGAGAGAAGGTAGCATCTAGTTCCAGAGTTTGGCTACATGGCATGAGTACAAGGCTTCACCATGTGCATTTGAGGTAGCCAACGTATTTGGCTTTAAAGTGGAGTTTTTCTCGTGGAATAATACCACTTCATCATTGAGATTAGGGAAAAACATTTAGATGGTTGGTACAGAACCGAGTTGGCTACCTTTTCAGCTGGGTATATTAAAGATAGCTGGTAAATTCCATCCAGTTTTTTTTTTTTTTAAGAGCAATGCAGTGGGAAGTTTTCCTAGGAAGACTAGAGGCAAATTTAGTTATTGCTCAGGTCATTGTTTTGAGCAGTATGAAGGGTAGTGCAGACTGGGGCAGCATAGCTTAGACTAGGAGGTAATCATTGGCTACAAGCTTTTGGGCTTGTGTTGATATATAGGTTTGGATTCTGATTAAAGCACCTATTTTTTGATGAATTTATATGGCACTGCATATATGGATGTCAAATTTTAAGTTATTGTCCAGAGTAACTCCCAGGACTGTGCTATTTGGGACAATATCCAGGGTAATATTTTGGAAGAGGTAATGGAAAAATAGTATGTGTGACAGAACTGGATTTAGGTAGAGCATGAGTTTGGTCTTCTTAGCATTGTGCTTTTGGTCATGTTCTAGACAGATCAAGTTTGGATTCTAAGGGAAAGATGGATTCCTCACAGGCTATATATGAAACTACTTGACCAGCACGTCCTGGGCCTCAATTTTGTCCTCCACCAAATTACTGATTATCCACCTTGCACTGGGCTCAGGGTTTTGATTTTACCCTGCATCAGATTATGTTACACTGAGTTAGAAGAAAGAAGCACCTAAAATGGTGAAATATTTAAGGTTGGCATAAAAATGAAGCTTCTGAATTGGCCAAACAAACACAAAGTAAAGATAAAGAGAATATTAGTCAACCAAGAGGGAGAATCTCTTCCACTAGACATAGCTAACCCAAGTGGAAGATTTCCTTTCAGCTTCCAACACAGAAGAAATATGTGAGGAAAGTACAGTTAAGTACAAGTATACTTACCGAAACACATTATAACACTGATATCTTGCAGCCACCGTATTTCATCTCGGTAAGAGTTTTTGCCAGTAGGCACTTTGGAAACTCACACTGGTCTCAAACCAGTATTCCATGGAACTGTGCTTGGTGCACACCTCTAAATATGCATATTAATCAGCATTTCTGCTATCTTCAATGCTTCAAGTTTCCTTTGGACTTTGCAGGGCTTACCAAAGTAATAATCAATAGTTCTTAGAAAAACAGATCGTTATTAAACAGAAATGCAATTATACAACAATTTAATGAAAAACGTACATATCCTTCCCTTGGGGAAATAAGAAGAGTGGCATAACTGTTCCTGTGATTCCTCTAACACCTACTGTTAACTTAAGTATCCTTACAGACATACTGTTTACTTTAGAGAGGGTCACTGTAACAGTAAATTGTATTGGAGATGCGTTGGCATCATGGCTAAGGTCTTTGCCTCACAGATACAAGGTACAGAGTTTGATTCTGACCTCTGATCACTGACTAGGCTTACAACAGACTGCAGACTGATGACCTCAAATTTACCTATCAACCTGTAACAAATGGGTGGAAACCAAAGCTGTACTAAATTTCTTCTGGGAGGACATATGTTCCAGTTATCTAGTTTTGTAGCATCAAGCAGCCTTGATGATAAAGATTACTGGTGTAAGTAAAAGTGACGTAAAATCATGTAAATGGGAAGTCAGTAGTAATAACAAGAACTCTGAATTACCAAGGATAACCAGTGAAGTAATAGAAATCTTAACATAATACACAAGTTAAAGGAATACACACTGTAAAGAATTTTTATAATCAGTTTGCCAATTCTGCAAATGTTTTAAGACTGAAATTGGTGAGCTGTGTAATACATTACTAAGAGACTGAATAGTTGGTGATATAAGAAATGATGAAACAAGGGGCATGTTACTACAAGAAACAAACAGGACCTAATCAAAATCTGTGGATGTACAGTAAGGATTAACTAAAGAAGTGTGTGTGTGCAAGATAAAAAGTATGTCACACAATGGATTGGTTCTTCTATTTGTCTCCTGGCTGGGTGCCTTCTGTGCAGAGTCTGCATCCCCCTGTGACTTTCTATCCTTTCTTTGGATGTTCTACTTTCCTGACATCTCCCAGAAAGACTCTGCAGGTGAACTGGTGTTCCTTGAAACTGTAGGTGTGCATGCCTAATCAAAGATGGAGTGGACTGGGAACAAAATACCTACACCGACAAGCTGGTTTATGGAGCTAATACACGTGTGTAAAGAGAATGACTTCAGAGATCCCTTCAGACAGACTCCAAGGTTGAAGTTGCTTTTTGGAGATGCCAGGCTCCAAGATTTACAAAGAGGTTAAAAAAATGGAGAGAGACAAAAAAAAGCATGACATCATTTGGACTATGGCTGAAATCAAGGTCAGCATCAAAAAAGAAGGAAGCATACAGGTGCAAAGGCTCTTCCAAGACATGGCAAGTGCATCAGCTGCACATTTCTCCTATCATACTAAACCAAGCAAAAATAAAGAGACTGGATTCTCTTGATTCAAGGATCAAGTTAACTACAACTGACCACATAGCAGAAAAAAGAACTTGTGTCTTACCGTAACGTTCCATCTGTGTTTTTCGTCTTCTTTCATTCATCACTGATAGGGTCAGTTTTGAGCCCTCGGAACTGAGTCGGCCTATTACGAAGCTCACACCAGCCAAAAAAACCTCTCAAGCCAAGTCTCTACCCAGAATGCCCTTCTCTCTGTTACCTCAGATTGAGTTTGCTAAGAAAGGAAGTAAAAGCCGAGGCCACTTCTACACAAGTACCCTAGTGCACCACTCAAACCCAAGGCATCACACCCAGGAGCCTTTGGAGGGGGAAGGAGAGTGGGAAGTGATGAACGAAAGAAGATGAACAACACAGATGGAACATTATGGTAAGACATAACTTCTTATCCGATGTTGTTAATCTTCTTTCCATTCATCATTGATGGGACAGAATCCCAAGCTACCTTGAGGTCCATGGGAGGCCCTTATGGAAGAACATTCCTGAGTACCATTGAGCTGAAGGCAGCTCTCCTCCTGGAGACCAGGTCCAATTTGTAATGATTGATAAAGGTATGAGGCTTAGCCCAAGTAGCTGCTGCACAGATGTCATCCATGGATGCCCTGGAATGAAATGAAATGCTATAGAAGTTGCCATAGATCTAGTGGAGTGGGCTTTAACTTTTGGCATGGATTCATTATGGAGGGAATAAGTGACACGTATGCAGTCCCTTAGCCATTTTAATAAGGTAACCTTGGAAACAGCCTCTCCCATTTTGGGTCCTGAGAAGGAAATGAAAAGCTGTTCAGATTTACAGATAGGTTTGGTCCTACCTAGGTAAAACCTTAATTGTCTATGTATGTCTAAGGTGTGAAGGCAATACTCTCTTCTATTGGTAAAATTCAGAAAGAACACAGGTAGATCAATGGACTGGTTAACAGGGAATTCAGAAACCACTTTAGGAAGAAAGGATGGGTTAGTTCGAAGTGACACTCTGTCTTTGTGAAAGACTAGGTAGGGCTTCTTAATACACAATCCCTGCAGTTCCGAGACTCTTCTGGCAGAGGTAATGGCTACGAGGAACAAAGATTTCCAAGACAAAAACTGTAGGTCACACTTAGCTGCAGGCTCAAAGGGCTTTTGAGTCAAAGACTGGAGGACTAACGTGAGGTTCCATGGTACTACGGGCTAACAGGAGGCCTGGGATGAGAGGTCCCTTTGAGGAAAGCCTTGCAAAGGCGTAACGAAATAAGAGGGGCACCATCTATACCATTGTGGAAGTTGGAAATTGCCGCTAGATGTACACAAACTGTACAGGCAGAAGCTCCGTTATCAAAAAACTTAGCCAAATATTGAAGTACTGCAGTAACTGGAGCTGAATACGGGTCTAGCATATTATCCTTGGACCAAATGGAAAACCTTTTCCATTTATCCTGATATAGTCTTCTGGTAGATGGTTTGTGAGAGGCCAGAATTATGTCTCGAACAGGTGATGAGAGGTTAGCCTGCCTGTTGACTAGCAGAAGTGGAGAAACCAAGCTGTCAGCTTGAGAGTGGACAGGTTCGGGTGACTCAGCCCTTGGGGGGTGAGTGATCAGATCTGGTAGAGGGTCCAGAATCCACAGCGGGAATACTAGGTGAGGCCAAAGAAAGGGGAAACAAACTTGTCGAGGCCAGAATGGGGCTATGAGGATCACCAAGCACTTAATCGAAGAGCTTTCTTTAGAAATTGTGGGATAAGAGGAATGGGAGGATAGGCGTAGAGAAGTCCTGTGGGCCAATCGTAGATCATAGCATCCCTCGGTGACTCCCTCTGTGAGGGAAGTAGGGTGAGGTAGCTGCTGCACTTGGTGTTTGATGGAGTGGCAAAAAGATTGCAGCAAGGCTGGCCCCAGTGGCTGAAGATTACAGATGTCACCTTGGGGTCGAGGGACCACTCGTGAGGCATGAGGATGCATCTGCTCAGTTTGTCTGCAATCATGTTGGAGCTCCTCGGGATATGTGTTGCTATCAGAAAGCGGTTGGAAGCTATGACCCACTGCCTGATTCTCATGGCTTCTCGACAAAGGGGGTATGACTTGGTTCCTCCTTGCTTGTTGATGTACCAGAACACTGACATATTGTCTGATTGGACTGCAATTGTCCCGGAGGGGAAAGATGCATGGAATGCCTGCAACGCTAACAGCACGGCCCTCAGTTCTAGGACATTGATATGCAGGTAGGCCTCCGAGGTGGACCATGTGACTTTGCCTGAAAATGCCCCCCCCCCCCCCATCCAATCAGGGAAGCATCTGTGGTCACAATGGCTGTGGGCTGGAAGGGTTGAAAAGGTCGGCTCCAAAGATGATCTTCTGGCCTCATCTACCAAAGCAGGTCCTGCTTGCAAGAGTTGGTTATTCGAATACTGTAATCCAGGGGATGACAGTTTGCGAACCATTGACACAGAAGGATCTATTGCAGAATTTGCATATGTAGCTTTGCTAGAGACACTATTGGAATTGACGCAACCATAGAACCCAGGCTTGAAGAACTTGTCTTGCAGGGACTAATGTTTGAGAAAGAATCACTCGAATTTGAAGCCTCAATCGGTGGAGTCTGTAAAGAGGGAGTGATACCAGACAGGACTGAGTATTGAACACTGCTCCAATGAACTCTACTTGTTGTGCAGGGATAAGATTGGATTTCTCCCAGTGTATTGTTATTCTCAACAATTTTACCAGAGAGAGAGTATGTTGTAGGGCAGTTACCAGAAGATGCTTGGTGGGGGCGGTAAGGAACCAGTCGTCTAGATATGGAAACACCCGGAATCGTTTTAGTCTCAAGTGAGCTGTTACCACTGCCTTGCATTTCATGAACACTCTAGGGGCTGTAGAGAGACCGAACAGCAGGGCACGGAATTGGTAATGACTGGCTCCTAGCCAGAAGTGAAGCAGACTCCTGAAAAGTTTGTCCATCTTAATGTGGTAATAAGTGTCCCTGAGATCTATACAGCACATCCAATCACCTTCTCTTAAAAAGGGAAGGGTTGACTGAACCGTGACCATCTGGAATTTGGTTTGGATAACAGACTTGTTTAAGCTGCTGAGATCCAAAATGGGTCTCCAGTCCCCTGTCTTTTTTGGCACCAAAAAGAATCTCGAGTAAATCTGGAACCATGCTAGTTTGGTGGGACTGGTTGGATGACTCTTTTTTGAGACAGCTTTATAATCTCTGAAGCTGCTGCTTCCCTTTGACTGGGTGGCATGTCGGGAAGTTTTTTTGGAAAATTTGGTTGACAAGAAAGGGGAATGGTGTAACCTCTGGTGATAATCTTCTTCACCCAACGATCGGTGATGATAAGAGTGCCAGGTAGTTTGCTGCAGAGAGAAACGACCCCCGACTGCTTCCAGAGGTAAGCAATTGGGCCACTCCTCAGAAGCGCTGATAAGGCTGTCCAGAGAAAGAGTCCCTGGAGCCTTGGTTGCGAGGACTCCCTTTGCCTCTATAGGGGCATCTTCCAGAATTGTTACCCCCTCTGCCTCTGGGAGTATCATCACCACATGTGGCATGGAAAGGACTCAGATTTCTTGTGCCACATTTTCCCACTCCTCTGATTTCTGAAGAAGGTACGGTGAGGGTTGGAAAATTGTAGGCCTATGGCAGACAATGTTTTTCCATCTTGCTTGCACCTGGCTAGCGTGTCCTTCACTTTGAAGCCAAAGAGTGCTGAAGCTTCGATTGGAGCATTCAGAAAGGAAGACTTAAAGGGATCCATGAGGTCACAAATGCGCATCCAGGCATGAAGTCTCATAACAATGCCTGAACCCACTGCTCTAGCCACCCCTTCAGTCGCTTGTGACAGCAACATCATGGACAAGTTGAATATTGATTCCAGGGTTGCTAGCTGCAAGGCCACTTTGTCCCTGACCTCGTCAGAAAACTGTCCTGCGAGTGTCCCAGAGAGTTTGGAGATCAAGACCCTCTGAAGCCTTGCAAAATGTGCCAAATAATTCAGGGACCATATAGCAAAGGTCCCTGATGCAAAAACACGCTTCCCAAGTCTGTCCACTGCCTGAGACTCCCTGTTGGCGGCGGTGAACAGCAGGACTTTCCTCAGCCAAGTCCTTTTTCGTGGCCACCACCACCACCATAGCATAAACTGGTAACCCTTTGAACCAGTATGGATTCTCAGCAGGAGGGGACAAAACTTTGTCTGGTCTCCGGGGGAATCGCCTCAGTGGAATCAGGGTTCTACCACGCGCGCTGCACGACGAGCTGGGTGAGTTCATTGGCAGGCAGGGTTACCCAAGAGGTAGATGGCAGGGCATGAAAAGCCTGCAGGAACACGGACTCCTCAGACAAAGGGTTGGAGGGCTTCCAGTCATCTCTATGTTTTAACATTTCCAGTATGTCTCTGAAGGAGACCTCATCAGGAGGTGACCGTGGGGAACCTTCACCATCATCGTAATCAGTATCGTCCATTAAGGACTCCTCAGGCGAGTCCATGTGCTTCCTCTTGCACATCTTCTTTCAAGGGGGCTCCTCAGTGGGGGTCTCTGAGGAGGACTTGGAAGAGTGGGTACCCTGAACAGGGGTGTCCTGTGGTTTCTCTGCCCGGTGTCCCGGGGGGGGTGGTCTGTGAAAGCTGCAGCTCAGGGGGTGAAAACTGGGATTCCAACAACATGGGAGTGCTACCAGAAGCAAGAGCCCTCTCCACTGTGTGGAAGGCAGGCCCGCCCGAAGAGAGATGGGAGCCCGGAACTGAGAAAGACAATCTCGGGACCAGGGGTCACACCCCGTTCCAACAGACCCGACTCCATGGGTGGAGTCTCAAAAGCAAGATCGGCACGGATGCCGCCATCAGCACAGAGGAGAATGTCTGTACCGCACCCTGGGCAAACGTGCCCATCCCTCAATCCCCAGATTGAGGAAGGGCTGGTTTGGCGGAAACCGAAGACCAAAGGGACAAACTCGGAGCTGGAGTGAGGTGCTGAGGTGGTGGGCTCCAAGAAGGATGTCGGAACAGAAGGCTCTGGAACTGAGATGGTCAAAGGAGGAGTGTAAGATGGAGTCCATGGATAAGGCAACCCAAGTCCAGCAGGTGGATGGGTTTTAGACAGTGATGGAATCCCCCTGGCTACCAACAGCTGGTCCACAAGGCGCAGCACTTCGTGTTCCGAAAGGCTCCTGGTGGATCTAGTGGATACTCCAGACAGGGAGTCAGAACGTTCGAGAAATGGGCTATACGCTTGGCCCAGAAACAGGTCTACTGAGGGAGAGTATCAGGTCAGTAGTGCAATGTCTGCCGGCACCGAAGTCTCTAGTTTCGAGATCGGAAGCAAAGGGGTCAGATCCAGTGAGGTCGGTACAATGCTCAGTGCTGAAGTGGCACTCAGAGCTGAAATGGTCTGTTCCAAAATGGAAATCGAAGTAGAAGGTGTGCCCTGAGCCAAAGTAGCTACAGGTGGCGAAGTCAAAATAGGCGTAGTAAGATCTATGATCAGTGCCGGAGGCAGGATCTGTGCCAATACAGGTGTCGGTATCAAAGGTTTTGAGACTGTCAGAGCTGAGGAAGACAGAGCCGAAGAGGCAGATTTATGCTCCAAATATAACTTGGGGACTTTAGATTCCCCAGGTTTGCTCTGATCACCTGATGGTGAAGAAGGAACAGAATGGGATCTCTTTTTGTCCTTAGAACAAGAGGTTGAGACCTCCATCTCAGAAATGGCCTCTGAGAAGGGAGATTTGTGTAACCCCTTCAGAATGAGTTTATTTTTGCGCTCATTAAGAGTGTGTTGGCTGAAACTTTGACAAATATCACATGGAGGCTGCACCGAAAGGTGGGCCACTCCCAAACAGTACACACAGTCATCATGCAAGTCACGGTTAGGTAACTTGCCCTTACAAAGTACAATGCTTAAAGCCAGAGGTACCCTTCTTATCTGCCATTTTAAAAGAAAGGACACCACAACTAACTGTATAATCCAAAAAACACAAGAAATCACAAGAAAAATACCAATATTACAACACACTGTATATGTGAAGAAAGGGAAATACCTGAACAGAGATAAAAAGCTAACAGGATAGGCAAGAGAAAGCAATACCAGCTATGGTACTGAAGAAAATACCACAAGGGTACGGGAAAAGGCCGTACCAACAATGGTTTACCAATGAGTGGAGAATATACTGTTAGATCGAAGAAGAGACACTAGAAATACTAAAGGTTTAGTAAAATATGAAGATATCCAAAAACTTTTACACAAATATCTAAATCGATTTTACTTAGCTGAGAGCTCGGCTGAAACGTGGCTTTATGGCTACGCGGCAAACGAGATCTGAGGTAACAGGGACAAGGGCATTCTGGGTAGAGACTTAGCTTGAGAGTTTTTTTGGCTGGAGCGAGCTTGGTAATAGGCTGACTCAGATCAGAGGGCTCGGAACCGAACCCATCAGTGATGAATGGAAAGAAGATTAACAACATCAGATCATGAGTTTTATGGTGGCTGGATGTACATGAATGCACAGGGGCTAGGCCAGTGTGCTCAGCTCTTCCATACTAAAGGAAAAATACTGCTACCAGACAGTTCTTGCACTTCTGCTAAACATGAAGAGATTTTCTGCAAAGGGTGTAGATCCAGTACACCATCATTTGTTCAAATACCTTACAACAGCAGCATTATCTGATATTAGCAGCTGAGATAGTTTAAAGAATGCGTGTAACAAATACAGAACTGCTATAAGCCCCACTGCGTTTTCTGCAGACCCCTTTCTTTTTTTTGAATGGGAGGGCAGCATCCTCAGGCTGCATTTAATTTGAAACAGGTCCTCTAACCTACCAAGAATGCATCAATCGTTATGGTCTCTCCTGGAATTGGTAGAATGAATGTGGACCTCATCTGACAACATAGTGTGTAAGACCACCATGACAAACAGCAGTGCCCACATTCCACACCAAAAGATTAGTCAAAGTGGTGACTCTACAACCACAAGCACTGAACAATCAACTAAAAGAAAAACAGATATGCACTCATCTTATTGGTGGAACAGTAATAAGACCCCTGCAGTAGGTAAATGTTGGCATTTCCACTTCTGGTATCACCCAGTTTGGCACAATTTTGAAAATCTCCAACAAAAGTGCTTGGGGCCTGATCTGAGGTGGAAAGGCACATGTGGCCCTTTTGATCTAAAGTCTGAGGCTCATTTGCTCAGCAACCACATATAAAAAACATGCATAAATACAAATTTATATACTTGGAGATCATTAGTATTATGAAATGCAGATTACAAAATATTTATCAGTTTATTAAACAGGTGTAAGAAGGTCATGCAGAGATTGTTAGCATAAAGGGCCACCCTACATATGTTACTTTTTCTTAAAGAGGTGACATCAAGGATTGCCAATAACATGATTATGGATTGAGTGACAGCATGGTGATGATATTCAGAAGGCTTTAGATTGCCTTCATCATAACAGTATTTGAGACAGTTTCAGAGTTTATGGTTTTCCATCAGCATTTTGGCATTTGATAAAAGGTACTTATGAAGCTTCTTGGATTAGACCTCTAGTAAATGGCTGGCAAGGCAGGCAAATTAAGATAACCATGCCAGTGAAACAAGGTTGTCCATTAAACCCTTTATTATTTGAGCTTGTGACGAATGGTATCTTATTTAATGATAACGAAGATTTCTTGAAAGTAGAATAACAATCGTATCTAGTGTGTATTTACCATTTTTTTTAAGTTATGCAGACAATGCAGTGGTACTTGTAAAAATTGTTTGGGTTAGACAGTTTGATACACTTTTTCAGACAGTAGGATTGATCATTAATAAAACAATGTCACGTTTTTTGGAAAATGCTATGATTTATGCCACCTTTCTGCAATATCTATAAAAATTGGGGGTATAATATTTGGCAACAAGAAGTCATTCTTAATGGATGTAAAAGCTGGGGAGGCATCACAAAATATTCTCATTGCATAGTAAGCTTTTGGTTATCTTATAGGAAAAAGGTACATCTTTTACAGTCTGTGCTTTTAGGCAAATTAAATTACTCACGCAGTTTGTTTACATTCTCATTAGAGATGCAACTGCTTAGTTTTTATTCTGATGTTATACAGGGCTCTGTATGAACCCTAAACAAAGATTATTATATGCTCCTGTTACTCAGGGTGCGTAAGGTTTGATTAACCCAATAGTTTTCTTCCACTATTTACAAGATTCTTTCAATGTTGAAATATGAAGCTTCTACTGTTAGGTTTTATCTTTTCTCAGCACTAAGGTGCATATGTTACAGACACTGTAAAAAGGAAAAACTTTTCAATTAAAGGAGAACATGGGATGGTGTGCAAAGGGCAAATACTGTTAGATCCCTTTGCCTTCTTTATCTATGAAGACAAAGTTTTTATGTTGAAATAATGGGAAATTATTTTATAATACAGCCATGGGATAACTGTAGTGAGGAACTTCGATGCAATGTACATGACAACCAAGGTTCAAGCACATATCAGAATAGGAAGATTTTTTGTGGGGATTGTAATTAGGTAAACTTCTTGTTAAAGAGGAGATGAAGTATAAATATTATACTGACAGACCATGTTCCATTTGTTCTTCTGAAGAAAGTTTATTGCACATCTTTATAGAATGCCCAGGAGAGCAATTACTTTGAAAAAAATATTTATGCCTGTGGCATGTTAGCAACCTTCAACCATTTATACATGACAAAATTGTGTACAGTCATTGTATGGGCTTATTGGATACTCAGAGATAAGATTGACAAAATAATCTGAATGCGATTATAGTTCTTGTGGAAAGAACATGGTACAGAAATATTATATAACAAAATATGGGACTTTGCTTTTATGTTGTAAGTTGTTCATTTTTGGTTAGAAGTTGGTGGAGGGAATGGTTTATTTTAAATGACGCTACTGTGATGTTTTATATACTGGCTACCATCTGAAATTTCGCAACTTGCATGGAGAATGAATTGCCAAAAAAAAAAAAGGACTTACATATAGTAATTCCAAGATGCCTTTTTCCCGGAATAGTCTTCTATGAGGTATGAATATTTTGGTGTTAATATATGTAAGTTTGGGTGGTGTTGGGGGGTTGCTCTTCTCCTGCAGTTTCGGTCTTTTTTCCCCATGTCAACACTCTTCATTTTGAGTGCTGACATTCAATAGGAAGACATTTATAGTGCTCACATTGACAGGAAGTTGTCACTGTGATTTACTGTACTGATGTTTTACTAAAGTCTCCCACAAGTTCCACTGGATCTTTTACATCCACCTGAGCTAAGTAACTCAAGCAGATAGGGCCCTCTGCATGCCTGGAGGACCTTGGTTTAACATCTCATCAAAAGGAAAGCACCCCCACAGTGTTGCACTGCAGTATCAACAGCTGAAAAATTAATCAAATCACCTGGTCTGGGAAAAGAAAGTACAGATGTTCTTCGTGTTTCACTGTTGCAGTCATCACAATTAGGTTATCTGCCTGTAGGTAGCCCTCAGTTGGCCTGAATACCAGTGTCTTGGGATTTCTGTGTCGGATGCTGTTGCCTCTTCCATGACGTCAGGTCGTCAGGGGTATAAAACATGCAGCCTATGCCATTACATCAGTTTTTCTTGCCCCAGATGTCAGGAACCCCCAAAATAGGTAGCAATTACATGGTGTGGAACACCTCCAGTAAAAAGTAAACACCACAACCATAACATATGGTCAAAAAGAGGATAGGTAGAAAGCATTGAAAAGTCAGGGGGCTGGAGGGAGGGTAACCAGGACTGCAACAGTGAATACACTCAAACATCTACATTTATGGTAAGTGTACACAACTGTACTATGTCCTTCGTGTTTCATTGTTGCAGTCATCACACTTGGCTTGATTCCCAAAGCTGAGGAAAGGTGAAGGCAGTCAAGAGGTATTCGGGCTGGCTAGCAGGCCTTGTAAGACTGCTGTGGCAAATCAAGCTCTGGATTTAGAAAAGACAGGTAAGTGGTAATGCTTGGTGAAGGTATGTACAGAACTCCAGGTTGCAGCTTCCAGGATGTCCCTGGCAGGGACTCCCCTGAGAAATGCTGTAGAGGTTGAGGTAGCTCTAGTGGAATGTGTTCTGATCCCCTGTGGGGTAGGTTTTCCATGGTGTTTGTAGCAAAAATTGATGCAGTGTGCTATCCATTTGGAAATGGTTTGCTTTGAAATGGCCTTGCCCTCTGCCCCTGTAGCAAAGCTGACTGGCAGCTGGTCAGATTTTCTGAAAGGCTTAGTCCTGTCAAGGTAGAACCTGAGCTGTCTGTGCACATCCAAGGAGTGCAGGATCCTTTCCCCTTTATTCTGAGGATTAGGGACAAAGGTTGGTAAATGGATGGATTGGTTTAAAGCCACACTGGATACCACCTTGGGCATAAATGATGGGTTAGTCCTTAGGGAAATCCTGTCAGCATGGAAAATAATGAAGGGTTCCACAGCCATTAGAGCCTGTAACTCAGACATTCTTCTTTCTGAAGTGATGGATAGAAGTAAGGCGGTTTTCCAAGAAAGGAATTTTAACTCTGCTGCAGCAGCCGGCTCAAAAGGGGGAAGCTTGAGCTTTTCTAGTACAAAGTTAAGGTTCCCAGGCAGGGGTGGGAGCTCTCCTCGGGGGTCTTAAATTGTTAGCTCCTCTCAGGAACTGTTTGATCAGAGGGTGAGAAAAGAGAGGTGGCTCAGTATTGTAATGAGCTGAGATGGCAGAGGCATGAATCTTAACTGATGAGAAGGATAGGTCTTTGTGGAGGAGCTCTGCTAGGTAATCTAGGATTTGAGGTAAGGTGGGCACGGCTGTGTCCTTCCCTTGAGACTGGCTCCAAGAACAGTATCTTTTCCACTTTTCTGAATAGGATTTCCTAGTACTAGGCCTTCTGGCCTCAAGGATGACATCCAGCACCTGTTTACTGAGGGTTGCTAGTGGTGTATTCAGGGAATAAGCCAGGCTGCAAGGCTCAGGGTTTGCAGCTGGGGATGCAAAATCTGTCCCTTCTGCTGGGACAGCAAGGAGGGGTGTCTGATGTAGGTGCCAGGGTGGCACTGCTGTCAGACTGCTTAGGAGTGGGTACCAGTGCTGGCGTGGCCAGTCTGGTGCAATAAGGACTGCCCTTGGTCTGTCCTGTTTGATCTTGAATAGTACTTTTAGGGGCAGAGGGGGAAAGGCATAAATTGAGAGGTTTTCCCATGTAAAGGATAGGGCATCCACTTTCCATGCTTGGCTGTGAGGATTTCTGGTGCAATATTTGCTCAATTGATGGTTTTGGGGGGAGGCAAAGAGGTCCACCCTCTGATGTCCCCCACCTGTGGATTAGAAGTTTGAATGAGTTGGGTTCCAATTTCCACTCGTGTGGGTCCAGTAGATTTCTGCTAAAGTTGTCTGCCAGTGAATTTTGTTTGCCTGGCAGGAATTGAGCTTGCAGGTGCGCTTGGTTGCCCAAGGCTATGTTCCACAGGGCCATGGCTAACCTGAAGAGTGGGTAGGAATGAGTTCCCCCCTGCTTGTTTATGTACCACATAACTGTGGTGTTGTCTGTCTTTATCAGAGTTGTCCTGGAAGGTAAGGAATTTGAAAGCTGTCAGAGCATTCTGTACAGCTAACATTTATTTTTGATTGATATGCAGGTGAATTTGTCCTGGGCTCCATTTGCCTTGAATGCATTTGCCTGCTATGTGAACCCCCCCATGCATAGTCTGATGCGTCTTTTGTCAGGGTTTGGGCGACGAGGGGTTGAGTGAAAGGAAGTCCCTTGTTGTGGTTGCAAGCCTCTGCCCACCAAAGGAACTCTGCCCTTAGACAAGGAATGATAGGAATCAGTGTTTCCAGGTCTTGGGGAATGTTGACACCAGAGATAAGTACCACTGAAGTTTCCTCATATGCAGTCTTGCATATGGGATTAGTAGAATGCATGAGGCCATGAACCCTAGGGCTTGCAGTATTTTTCTTGCAGATAGCTGGGTTTTGGTGGCCATTACTTTGAAGTAGTTTGTCAAATAAACCTGCTTTTCTGGAGTGAGGAATGCCATCTGGGAAGTTGTGTTCAAGCTTGCTCCCAGCAATACAATCTTTTGGCTGGGCACCAGATGTGACTTCTTTTCATTGATGGTGTACCCCAGAGAAGTTAGAAGTCTCTTAAGTAAAAATTCCTGACTGTCTGCCTGAATCAGGCAATCATCCAAGTATGGGTAAATTTGAATATTTCTCTGCCTGCAGTATGCAATGGCTGGAGCCAGGCAGCTTGTGAACACCCTGGGCCCAGTAGATAAGCCAAAGGGAAGTGCAGAGAACTGATAGTGCATAGACCCTGCCCTGAAACGTAGATATTTCCTGCAAGATTCCCTTATGGGGATGTGCAGATAAGCTTCTTTTAAGTCTGGGGGTGACTAGCCAGGAGTCCTTGGCTAGCATAGGAAGCAGCTGTTGTAGTGTAAGCATTTTGAATTTTGGTACCACCAAGAAGGTGCTGAAAATGAACAGATCCAGGATAGGGTGCCAACAGCTCTCTTTTCTGGGCACCAGGAACAGTCTGGAGTAGAAACCCTGTCCCCTTTGCGCTACTGGAACGGGTTGAATAGCCCTGATACTGAGAAGAGAAAGTACTTGCTTTTGAGCCTCTGCCCACTGGTTTGGAGGAAGGTCTGGCAACCCACTTGGGGTTGGCAGTGAGTGGAAGTAGAATCTGTATCCCTGGGATGTAATGTTTAGGACCCATCGGTCCTGGGTAATGGACATCCAGTTTTTTGCATGCAGGGCGAGTTTTCCTCCTAGGGGTGCAAGTACTTGAGCATGGCTGAGAAGGATGATAGACAAGTCATTGTGAACTTTTTCCATAAGGGGTGGCTTACCACTCCTTGTTTTTGAGGTTGCAGCACTCCATTGTTTAGATCTTTGTATACCCTGAGACTGTAGTCTTGGTGGTCTGTTGCCCCTGGGTTTGGACTGAAGCCCTGGGAGGAACTGTTAAGGACTAGTTTTTTAGAAGGCCAATGCCTACTGAATCTAGGTGGCTGTATCTGTAAGAAATCTTTAACAGTTTGCATAGAGTTAGCTTTTTCCTCCATCTTTTTAAGAACAACTTCTCCTTTTGTGCCAAACAAACGTTCCTGGTTTAATGGAGCATCTAGTTATTTTGCTTTGACATGGTCTGGCAAGATTTGTTCCTTCAGCCAGGCATGCCTTCTCAGTACAGACTCAGTGACAGCAGCCCTGCAAGATGCTTCTAAGGCATCAAAACCACACTGCAAAGTATGTTTTCTGACTTGGGTTGCAGAATGCATTAACTCTTGTAAATCTTTATTTTCTGTACAAGCTGGAAGCAACAACATTTTTGTTTAATTAGTTCCATAATATGCTGCTGGTACTTCAACATGTGAAACTGGCAATTTAAAGCCCTGATGGCAAGAGTTGCAGAGGTATATACCTTCTTACCCCATCTGTCTAAAGCTCTTGAATCCCTGTCCGAAGGGGTAGGGTTTTCGGCTGTAGTAGCCTTAATACCTTTAGGTCCCTGGGAAATGGTCTCTGGATCCGCAGTGGGATTCTTAAAGAGAAATTTGTGAGAGTCAGGTACTCTGTAGTACCTGTCAGGCTTTCTAGGAGCTGGTGGTAAATTACTAGGAGGAGTAAGACTGGATTCCATGAAGACATCATCTACAATATCCAGGACAAGAGGTACAGCCAGAGGCCTGTGCTGAGGGAAGTCTAAAAATTCTGAGTCTCTTTTCTGGACTATGGGTAATCCTGGCATTCCCAGCAAAAATGCTCTCTTAAGGTATGCAAGGTTTCACCAAAAGAAAAGGCCTCTGGAGGGGAGGCAGATGGGAATGGAATCCTCTGCATCTGAGTCCTCATAGGTAGATAAAGGTATGTCCTAGTAATCAGAGGGATCAGACTCATGGTCTGTAGAATCAGAAGGAAAATCAATTCTTTGTCTTTTAGAGGGGGGAGGCTGGCTTCCTCTAAAGTTATAAGGTCTTCAGCCATTCTAAACATTTGTTTCTGTGGCATGGGAGCTTGAGCATGTGCTTTGGTCGTCGGTTTTCTAGGCGTAGTGTGAACTCTTGGCCTGAGAAACTCAGTAGTTTTTGTCAGAAATGAAGTAGTCAGTTTAATATGAACACTGGAAGGCTGGAATACACCCTCAGAAGCTGGTGCCTGCACAGCGGCTCCGGACCCATCCAAGGTAGAGACATCCGCAGGTTCCATAGTTGAAGAAGAATCTCGCGGTATACCGGACTCTGAATGGGTTTCAGCAGAGGCCTGCGAATCTGTAGTAGTGGGTATCAGTGGCTGCGAAGGCTCCTCACTGAGTACCGACAGACTGGTGACTAGCTTAACATAAGAGTCGTTAGCAGTTTTGGACCTATGCAGTCTGTCTCTGTCTTTATCCTTACGTTTTTTGGAAGACTGGTAGTTGGATGGCTTATCGAAGCTATTTTGTAATACGGAGAACAAGAGCAAAAGAATTTAGCGACAAAGATAGCCCGATGACGAATAATTCGGGCGTTAAACAAGGCACAAAACCGACAGCGAGGAATGTCGTGGTCTGGGCCTAAACAAGTGACGCAGTAAGAATAAAAATCTCTGTGAGGTATTTGCTTTCCACAGTCAAGACAATTGTTAACTTTTTCTGACATCGGTTAAAGCAAGAAAAAAGGATCCCCAACAGGGTACTTCGCTTTAGAAGACTTCAGGTTTAAAACTTGAAAAATGAAAATTTCAGGTAGTGGCCGACTGGCACTTGCGAACTGCTTCTGCTTCGGGCTCCCGCACAGCAAGAAAAGCTTATATAATGGCGTCAGCTGCATGTTTTATACCCCTGACGTCATGGAAGAGGCAACAGCATCTGACGCAGAAATCCCAAGACTCTGGTATTTGGGCTGACTGAGGGCTGCCTGCAGGCAGATAACCCATGTGTAATGACTGCAACAGTGAAACACAAAGAACATCTCACAGACAGCCTTCTTTCAGCACCAAAGGTGAATGAGTACTACCTGCTAAGCCACTTATACCATTTTAGGTCTCCCCCCCTGCCTTGTGAGATTATCATGGTCAAGAAAGTAAATATCTTTCTACTCAGAGAATCCACTGTTGTAGTCTGTTTGCTTGGAATATCACTGATCAGAAAATATAAATTCATTTTGACTGCCTACTGCCAATCTGCAGAGCTGACAACAATGGACAAAACACATCCCCGTTCTGTTTCCATACCACATTACTGTGGTATTGTATGTGGCTATATGAAGTGTCTCAGGCTATAAAATATCTTGAAAACTGTTACAGACTACCAGCATGTCATTCATACTGCACAGCTTCTTTTCTAGGAGGGAGACCTGGTTGTTGAACTTTCAGTTCTAGAAAAGGGTTCACAAAGCATAATTCAAAGGCAAATGTGATTAACTTTTTACTTAGGAAAGAAGATGAGACAGGAAGACACTGGCTTAGAGAGATATATTGGACTCATCCAGAAACTCTTTCATTAAAGATGGCAATACATGATGGATGTTGTCTAGAGACTGTTAGCTTTGATTCTACAAGTTTCTGGAGGCCCAATCATAGGTTCATAGGTTCATAGGTTTATACTAGGCTATCTGCCCTAAGGCATTTATAAGCCTAGCCCAAATTTTTGTGGCTTACGCCACCCCTTATATGAAAAAATACTGTGCCCATTAGTTTGTTGTGCCTCTGTCCAGCAGTGACACAGATATGATTCCCGGGGTAAACCTACGATCTCCCATCCACAGGTCTAGATTTCTCTTGAACAGAGTCAGCGAGGTGCTCTGCCTCACATGGACCGGGATTTTATTCCACAGCATAGGGAGTCTCTGAGTGATAAATCTATCCCTCCAGCATGTCCTATTTATATCCGTGCTAAGGTTTAAGTCGCTTGCTCTAGTGGTTTTGGTGGATTTGGATTTTTTGAGGTGGAGCATGTCCATTAATTCCGGGTTGGACATGGCCTTGTATGTCAGGCACACGTCACCTCTGAGCAGACGGTATGCGACTGAATAGAGCTGGAGTTTCTTCAATCTGGCAGCATATGACAGATTTTGGAGTCCCTTTATCCTTTTGGTGAGGAACTTTTGGGGTCTCTCCAATTGCTGCAGATGTCGGGTGAGATACATCCCGAATGGGGCATTGTACTCGATCATTGGTCTGATAAGTGAAGAGTACAGGGAACAATAACCTCACTAGATCTGGATGTGAATCCCTTCATGATCAGGTGGGCAATGTAGAAGGTCTTTCTAACCACTTTAGCAATGTGAGTGTCAAAGAAAGGCCACTGTCAACCTGGGTCCCCAGGTCCCTGATAACCTCTTCTGTGCTTAGTGGATTGCCACCTATATGGTAGCTTGGGGTTACCTTGTTTTTCCCGAAGGGTATGACTATACATTTTTGGCGTTTAACTTCAGGCCATGGCTCTGGCACCAGCTATCTGTTTCCGTGAGTCCCTTCTGAAGGATATCCGTGTCTGATGCACTTTCCACTATGGCGCCCAGTTTGCAGTCGTCTGCAAACTTTGTCAGCCAAAGTCCTCCTATGTTGGCCTGTACTTCTGAGAAGTAGATGCCAAACAATAGGGGGCCAAGGACCGAGCCCTGTGGGACACCACTTGTGACCGGCTTGGAGTCTGACACAGCGCCAGCAACTCTAACCCTGTGGGTTCTGTCCTTAAGCCAGTTTGCAACCCATCTTGTGACATATGGGTTTACATTTAAGCTGGTAAGTTTTTCTACAATAACCGAGTGGGGTATTGTGTCGAAAGCCTTTGCAAGGTCAAGGTAGGCTGTATGGACTGCCTTTCCCTCATCAATGGCCTTGGTGACTGTTTCCAAGAAGTCGACCAAGTTCAAAAGGCATGATCTTCCCTTGACAAAGCCAAACTGGGTCGGGTCCAATGTCTGCAAGTCCCCTATATCTTTGTTTATGAGCTCCATTATGATCCTCTCTATAGCTTTGCACACTAGACTTGTTAAGCTTATGGGGCGGTAATTACCAGGGTCCGTAGAGGCGCCGCCTTTGTGGAGTGGGACAACAGTTGCCGTACGCCACTCCTTGGGCACGTATCCTGTGGTAAGGCTGAGATTAAACAGCTGCCTTATGTGCGGGTTTAATTCCTCATTTAGCTCGTGTAGCACACAGCCGGGGACACCATCCGGTCCCATTGATGCTGTGTTTTTAGCTTTAGAGAGAGCAGCTTTCACCTGCGCATTTGAGATGTCCGGGAGGCTACACTCGGCTGGGATAGTTATCTCTCCTTTAAGGGGGGAGAGGGGGGTGAAGTTTGTACTGAACCTGTCTGCCAGTATGTTGGCAATGTCTGTGGGTTCAGTGATTTTTGTATCATTTTGGACTAATTCTGAGCATATCTGGGAGTTTCCACCCAGGTTCCTAACATAGCTGAAAAAGGCCTTATGATTGTCCTTTGAATCCATGGCAATTTTTCTCTCAAAATTGGCCTTAGTTGATTTTATGAGTGTTCGTATTTTTTTACTAATAATGATCAGGGGTGACTTCCCTTTTATGGATTTTGTTCTATCATGTAATAGCTTTCTCCTCTTATTGTAAAGTTTGTTAATGGCTGGGGTCCACCAGACTGGACGTTTGCCCTTTGTGGAAAGAGTCTTTGTTTTATTTGGGATTGCCTGATCCATGCAGTCCTGGAGGTGTTCATAGAAGGCATTTGTAAGGGCTTCCGCAGCTTGGGTTGTGGTTTCCACTGGCTCAGGGGCCTTGAAGGATACCACACCAGTCTTGAGTAGTGTGAAGTTTGCTTTAGAGAAGTTCTTCACTATGGTCTTTTTCGTTTGGGGTGGGGCGGGATGTGGATTTCCAGTGAGATTAGTTTATGATCAGATCTCACCAATGAGGGATATACTTCCGTGTGGAGCATTTTGTCCCCATGTTTGTGACAATGAGATCTAGTATATTTTCTCCTCTCGTGGGAACAGTGACTAGCTGTTCCATGGCATTTGAATTTATGAACTCCAGGAACCGTTGGGCTAGAAAGTTAGGGCTTGAGTAATGTTCCCAGTCTATATTCGGGTAGTTGAAGTCACCCAATATGATGGTGTTTGGAGATACATTTATACCCTCCAGTGTCTTCAGGAAGGCTGTGTGGGGTTCCTGAGTTTGAGAGGGTGGCCTGTAGCATGCTACAATTTGTAGAGCAGTTTTGCCTATGGTTAGTTGCACCTGGATGGTTTCCGAAGCTTATGCGTTGCCACCAACCTGGAGGTGTGGGTATCCTTTATGAATATGGATACACCCCTCCTTTTGTGGTGTGGTCCGGGTTTTGGGGCGGAACGCATGATATGAGGTAAAACCTAATAGTGCCGGGGTGCTCTCAGGAGCCTTGAACCAGGTTTCAGTTACAGCACAGACATCGATGTTCTCCATACTGAGAAGGGCCTCGAGTGCGTGCATTTTGAGATTTAGACTTCTGGCATTGAGCAGCATTACCCTCAGTTTCTTCCCATTTTGTTTTCTAGGGTGGTAGGTTTAGAATTTGAGCCTTGCCTAAAAAGGCACTATGGGGTGGCAAGAGCCTTAGCCAATATCCGAATCCCAGGGTGACAGGTGCAAGCCGTCCCTTGAAGCAGCGTGGCTTGTCAAGCATGTCATCCCAGGCAGACAGACACTGGATCCCCTTTGAATGACACCAGACATTAAACCAATTGTTAAAGCTGATCATCTTGTCTCTATATTGTGGCATCATTCTTGGTGAAGGAAGGATACTGCTCAGGGTTAGGGTCATACCTGCCTGGGCTACATAATCAGAGAGCTCCTCTATGTCTCTTTTCATGTAGTCCAGGGAGGTACGTCTCAGGTCGCTCACACCAGCATGGACAATGACTGTGTCATATTTGTACTTGCCGTGGAGTGACCCGAAAGTGCTTGTGTTATGTGGCGGATTCTAGCGCCCGATAGGCAGCTTACTGTGACCCTCTCCTTGTTCAGCCTGGTGAGTGGGACGTCAGTGTGTCTGACTATGGAGTCACCTATGACAAGTATGTTTGGTGTTGTATTTGGCCTTAAGGGCTGTGACTGCTTTGCACACTGCTTTTGTGGTTTATGTGTTGCTTGTGGGGTGTCTTGAGGTAGCAGTTGTTTGGGTGTCTGCTTTGGAGGCCTCTGCTGTTTAGGTAAATTTTACTCAGAGCCTCAGAGTATGTCTTTGTGTGTTTATGTGTTTGATTCAGTGGAGTGGTAGCATTATGTGAGGCTGGTTTTGTGGTGTGTGTAGTTGCCTTCTCCTCCTGTCTGGTCTTGCCAGTCCTGAGTTGAGAGAGCTCAGCCTCCAGTTTGGCTAAATAGCTGCATCTCTCACAAGTATTTGTGTTATGTGGGAGGAGGAGAGGGTTGTCTGTGTACATGAGGCAGTTATAACATTGCCTCAAGATTCCCAGATTCACCAGCTGGACCGGAGAGAAGATTGACAACTGACCTTTGGACATGCTAGAATAATATTGGGAATTCCTTAATTGAAAACAAGGGCCAGTGGGGAGTGAGGGTGTAGTGCTTTTAATTTTTAGTGCTGACTTATATAATTGCTTTATTGAGCAAGTGCCAGGTAACTTGAGTGCAATGTGTTACAAGTAACTAAATGCAAAAACGACAAACAGTAACTTTCTTTCAAGTGAAACAAGGAAATAAGTACAGTAAGCAATGCAGATATCACTAGTGATCCACAGAAGATCTGAGAAGTTGCGTATTAGGTGGAATTAGCTTCCAGGGAAATAACAAGCAAACAAACAACAAGCATATAAACAAAGCTAGATTCAGCAGGCCTGGATCTAGTCTATGCTAGAGCAAACAAGGTGAACCAATTTCAGTAAGATACAGTTCAAATATTCAGGCACTATAAACCTTTAACCAGAAATTCCCAGCTCAGAAGGGCAGAGTCCAGCCTCTTCTCCCACAAGAGTGCAGACCACGAACCTTCTTAATGTAAAATAACTGGCCTGAAGCCCAAGTGCCTAAACCAGAACTAATACACTTGGACACTGGGCTCTCAATCAGCAGTTCCCAACTTAGAAGGATGAAAGCTACCTGTCCTGCCACCACAGTGCTTGCCACAAACCTTCCTAATGTAAAACAACTGGTCTGAAGCCCAAGTGCTTAATCCAAAAGACTTGAATGATAGCTACACTTTAATCAAGTTACAACCAAGCAGTAATAAAAACCATTGAATACTTTAGAGAATGTCTGGATTAGTGCTCAAGTTACACAAACAAAGCTAGATCCAGCAGGCCCGAATCCAGTCTATGCCACAGCAAACAAGGCACCAACTTCAGTAAGAAACAGTTCAGATATGCATGCACTATAAGCCTTTAACCAGAAATTCCCAGCTCAGAAAGGCAGAGTCCAGCCTCTCCTCCCACAAGAGTGCAGACCACGAACCCTCTTAATGTAAAATAACTGGCTTGAAAGCCCAAGTGCTTAAACCAGAATTAATACACTTTTAGAATAACAGACACTGAGCCCTCAATCAGCAGTTCTCAACCTAGAAGGATGTAAGCTACCTGTTCTGCCACAACAGTGCAGACCACAAACCCTCTCAGTGCAAAACAACTAACTGGTCCGAAGCCCAAGTGTTTAAACCAAAAGGCTTAGAATGAGTTACACCAAGCAGTAATAAATACAATTGAGTATTTTAAGATGATGCAAAAGTAAAAAGAAGTAGGTAAAAACACAAGTACAGTAAAAGCAGATGAAAATTTTTTTTTTTTTTTTTTTTTTTTTTTTCTGAACAAGTGCTGAGATCAAAGAAACAGATTTGAGTGCTGAAACTAGAAAACTGGCTAGTTATAAGAAAAAACAAGCTAGAAGGCTTCCCTCAAACACAGAAGGGCTTGGGGGCTCAGAAGCCTACAAATAGTCTGTACCACTTAACAAGAAAGGCAGGAAATAAGCTTAATTTTTTTTCTATTTCCCAGATGCTCTCTTTGTACACAGTAGGAGTGCCTGAAATCAGAATATGATCTCACTGCACTCAGTTGAGTGAGCAAATGAGATGGGCCCAGAGGCAGGCTGAGGGGCGGGCAGTTTCAATGCCACTAAGATTAACACCAAAACAAAAACAGTGCGGGTGGGTGGGAATAACTGAAGAGCAGAATAACTTCAGTTAAAAATTCCTTCAACACTCAAATTAAATACTGTATTTTTTTTTAAAAGAGCAGATAAAGGTACTTAAATTCTCTTATACGTCCAGTTGAATATAACCAAGTTCTTAGCTGGCCAATCTGAAGTTTTAAAGCATGAATTATTTCACATGCACCAGTTTAAATATGCAAGGACAGGAAATCAAAGAATGTGGCTACCCCCACACCTGTAATTACTAGCAAATAACAAAATTCAGCCAACACTAGCTTCAGTTCAAGTTACTGAAGAGCAGAATAACTTCAGTTAAAATTCCTTCAACACTCAAATTAAATACTGTATTTTTTTAAAAAAAAAGAGCAGATAAAGGTACTTAAATTCTCTTATACGTCCAGTTGAATATAACCAAGTTCTTAGCTGGCCAAGCTGAAGTTTTAAAGCAGGAATTATTTCACATGCACCAGTTTAAATATGCAAGGACAGGAAATCAAAGAATGTGGCTACCCCACACCTGTAATTACTAGCAAATAACAAAATTCAGCCAACACTAGCTTCAGTTCAAGTTACTGAAGAGCAGAATAACTTCAGTTAAAAATTCCTCAACACTCAAATTAAATACTGTATTTTTAAAAAAAAAAGAGCAGATAAAGGTACTTAAATTCTCTTATACGTCCAGTTGAATATAACCAAGTTCTTAGCTGGCCAAGCTGAAGTTTTAAAGCAGGAATTATTTCACATGCACCAGTTTAAATATGCAAGGACAGGAAATCAAAGAATGTGGCTACCCCCACACCTGTAATTACTAGCAAATAACAAAATTCAGCCAACACTAGCTTCAGTTCAAGTTACTGAAGAGCAGAATAACTTCAGTTAAAAATTCCTTCAACACTCAAATTAAATACTGTATTTTTTTAAAAAAGAGCAGATAAAGGTACTTAAATTCTCTTATACGTCCAGTTGAATATAACCAAGTTCTTAGCTGGCCAAGCTGAAGTTTTAAAGCAGGAATTATTTCACATGCACCAGTTTAAATATGCAAGGACAGGAAATCAAAGAACGTGGCTACCCCACACCTGTAATTACTAGCAAATAACAAAATTCAGCCAACACTAGCTTCAGTTCAAGTTACTGAAGAGCAGAATAACTTCAGTTAAAAATTCCTTCAACACTCAAATTAAATACTGTATTTATTAAAAAAAAAGAGCAGATAAAGGTACTTAAATTCTCTTATACGTCCAGTTGAATATAACCAAGTTCTTAGCTGGCCAAGCTGAAGTTTTAAAGCAGCTACATATAATGTCTGGCATATAGAATTACTAGGAATGATAAAAACATGTACCCAGTACTTTCAGAAACATTCTTGCAGACAAGTAAGTGTTCTATAACATGACTGAAAAAAAAATTTGTCATAACTTGAACACTGCCCCAAGGGAAAGAAATGAAAGTGGTTACATTTATTACTGCTTGGTGTAACTCATTGTAAGCCTTTTAGTTTAAGCACCTGGGCTTCAGACCAGTTTTACATTAGGAAGGTTTGTGGTCTGCACTGTAGTGGCAGAACAGGTAGCTTACATCCTTCTAAGTTGGGAACTGCTGATTGAGGGCTCAGTGTCTGTTATTCTAAGTGTATTAATTCTGGTTTAAGCACTTGGGCTTGAGGCCAGTTATTTTACATTAAGAGGGTTCGTGTTCTGCACTCTTGAGGGAGGAGAGGCTGGACTCTGTCCTTCTAAGCTGGGAATTTCTGGTTAAAGCTTATAGTGCCTGCATATTTGAACTGCTTCTTACTGAAATTGGTACACCTCGTTTGCTGTAGCATAGACTAGATCCAGGCCTGCTGAATCTAGCTTTGTTTGTATAACTTGAGCACTAATCCAGGTATTCTTTAAAGTATTCAGTTGTATTTATTACTGCTGGTAGTAACTTGATTAAAGTGTAGCTGTCATTTCTAAGTCTTTTGGATTAAGCACTTGGGCTTCAGACCAGTTGTTTTACATTAGGAAGGTTTGTGGCCTGCACTGTGGTGGCAGGACAGGTAGCTTACATCCTTCTAAGTTGGGAACTGCTGATTGAGAGCTCAGTGTCTGTTATTCTAAAAGTGTATTAGTTCTGGTTTAAGCACTTGGGCTTCAGGCCAGTTATTTTACGTTAAGAAGGATTGCGGTCTGCACTCTTGTGGGAGGAGAGGCTGGACTCTGCCCTTCTGAGCAGGGAATTTCTGGTTAGAGGCTTATAGTGCCTGCATATTCTAACTGTTTCTTACTGAAATTGGTACACCTTGTTTACTGTAGCATAGACTAGATCCAGGCCTGCTGAATCTAGCTTTATTTGTATGCTTGTTGTTTGTTTATTTCCCTGAAACGCTAATTCCACCTAAAACGCGGCCTTTTAGCACTTCTGTGGATCCCTAGTGATATCTGCATTGCTTACTGTACTTATTTCCTTGTTTCACTTGAAAGAAAATTACTGTTTGTCGTTTCTGCATTTAAGTTACCTGTAACACATTGCATTTAAGTTACCTGGCACTTGTTCACTAAAGCAATTATATAAGTCAGCTCTAAAAATTAAAAGCACTACACCCTCACAAACTCCCCTTGAGTACCTTGTTCCCCATTGGCCCTTTTTTCAATTATAAAGGAATTCCCAATACTATTCTAGCATGTCCAAAGGTCAGTTGTCAATCTCCTCTCGGTCCAGCTGGTGAATCTGGGAATCTTGAGGCAATGTTACAACTGCCTCATGTACACAGACAACCCTCTCCTCCTCCCAACAAATTCCAACACATGTGAGAGATGCAACCATATAGCCAAACTGGAGGCTAAGCTCTCTCAACTCAGTACTGGCGTAACCAGTCAGGAGGAGAAGGAAACCACACTCACTACAATTCCAGTCTCACATAGACCTACCACGACAACAAACCAAACACATAAACACACAAAACATACTCGGAGGCTCTAAATAAAAATCTGCCTAAGCAGCAGAGACCTCCAAAGCAGACACCCAAGCAACCGCTACCCCAAAACAAAACACGTGCAACACATAGCTCACAAAGCCAGTGTGCCGAACAGTCACAGCCCTTAAGGCTAAACAACACACCTGATACACTTGTAATAGGTGACTCTATCGTCAGGCACACTGGCGTCCCGCTCACCAGGCTGAACAAGGAGAAGGTCACGGTGAGCTGCCTGTTGGGCGCTAGGATCCGCCACATAACACAAGCACTCAGGTCACGCCAAGGCAAGTACAAATATGACTCAGTCATTGTCCATGCTGGTGTGAATGACCTGAGCGTACCTCCCTGGACTACATGAAAAGAGACAGAGGAGCTCTCTGAGCATGTAGCCCAGGCCGGTATGACCCTGACCTTGAGTAGCATCTTACCCTCACCAAGAATGATGCCACAATATGAAGACAAGATGATCAATTTCAACAATTGGCTTAAGTGTTGGTGTCATTCAAAGGGGATCCAATGCCTGTCAGCCTGGGATGACATGCTCGACAAGCCACGATGCTTCGCTAGGGACGGCTTGCACCTGTCACCACTGGGCTTTCGGATATTGGCAAAGGCTCTTGCTACCCCCATAGTGCCTTTTTAGGCAAGGCTGAAAAGACAAACCCACCTCCATAGGTATCACAAGGGATAAGAAACTAAGAGTAATGCTACTCAACGCCAGAAGTCTAAACCTCAAGATGCACGCACTCGAAACTCTCCTTAGCATGGAGAACATCGATATCTGTGCAGTAACAGAAACCTGGTTCAAGGCTCCCGAGAGCACCCCAGCACTACCAGGTTATACCTCATACCATGCTTTTCGGCCCCAAAACTTGGACCGAACCACAAAAGGAGGGGGAGTATCAGTATTCGTATCAGTATTCGTCAAAGATACCCACACCTCCAGGTTGGTGGCACAGCACGAAGCATCAGAGACTATCCTTGTGCAACTAACTGTGGGTAAAACTGCCTTCCAGTTTATAGCCTGCTACAGACCACCCTCCCAAACACAGGAACTCCACTTGGCCTTCCTGAGAATACAGGAAAATATGAAGGTCTCTCCAAACACCATTATATTGGGCGACTTCAACTACCCAAACATAGACTGGGAGCATTACTCTAGCTCCAACACCCTAGCCCAAAGGTTCCTAGAATTTATAAACTCAAATGCTATGGAACAACTTGTTACCACTCCCACAAGAGGGGAAAACATACTGGACCTGATCATCACCAACATGGGGACACTATGCTCCAGACCAGAAGTGTATCCCTCACTGGTAAGATCAGACCATAAACTAATCTCACTGGATATTCACATCCCGACCCCACCCCGTGCCCAGAAAACCACAGTGAAAAACTTCTCTAAGGCAAATTTCACACGCCTCAAAACCGAGAAATCCTTCAAAGCCCCGGGCCTGTGGAAAATACGGCCCAGACCGCAGAATCCTTTATAAACGCATTCTATGAACACCTTCAGGAATGCATGGATCATGCAATCCCAAATAAAACCAAGACCCAATCCTCCAAAGGCAGGCGTCCTGTCTGGTGGCCCCCAGCCATAAACAACCTATCCAATACGAGGAGGAAGCTACTACATGATAGAGCAAAATCCCAAAAGGGAAGGCATCTCTGATCAGTATTAGCAAAAACTACGGGCACTCATAAAATCGTCTAAGGCCAGCTTGAGAGAAAAATTGCAGAGGACACTAAGGATAATCACAAGGCTTTCTTTAGTTATGTTAGGAACCTGGGTGGGAATTGCCAGATATTCTCAGAATTAGTCCAAAATGACAAAAATACACCGAGCCCACAGACATTGCCAACATCCTAGCTGACAGGTTCAGTTCAAACTTCTCCCCTCTCCCCACCAAAGGGCAAATATCTATCCCAACACAGTGCTGCCCCTGACATCTCAGATGCTCAGGTAAGAGCCCTCTCCAAAGCAAAAACACAGCATCAATGGGACCAGATGGTGTCCCGGGCTCGTCCTACATGAACTCCAAGAAGAGCTAAACCCAAACATAAAACTACTGTTCAATCTTAGCCTTACTACAGGATATGTACCCAAAGAGTGGCGTACAGCAACAGTGGTCCCTCTCCACAAAGGTGGTGCCTCAACGGATCCTGGAAACTATCGCCCCATAAGCCTGACTAGCTTGGTCTGCAAAGCTATGGAAAGGATCATCATGGACCTCATAAATAAAGATATTGGGGACCTACAGACACTGGATCCTACCCAGTTTGGCTTTGTTAAGGGCAGATCCTGCCTCTTAAACCTGGTCGATTTCTTTGAAACAGTCACCAAGGCCATTGACGAGGGAAGGTGGTCCACACAGCCTACCTGGACCTCGCAAAGCCTTCGATACAATACCCCACTCGGGCATTATAGATAAGCTCACCAGCTTAAATATAAACCCCTATGTCACTAGATGGGTTGCAAACTGGCTCAAGGACAGAACCCACATGGTTAGAATTGCTGGAGCCATGTCAGACTCCAAACCAGTTACAAGTGGCGTCCCACAAGGCTCAGTCCTGGGACCTCTCTTGTTCGGTATATATTTCTCGGCGGTACAGGCCAACATGGAAGGACTGTGGCTGACCAAGTTCGCAGATGACTGCAAACTGGGCACCATAATCAACTCTCCAGCCGACACAAGCATCCCCCAAAAGGGCCTCAAAGAAACAGACAACTGGTGCCAGAGCCATGGCCTCAAGCTAAACGCCAAAAAGTGTATAGTCATCCCCTTTGGCAAAAACAAAGTGCCCACAAATTACCACATAGGTGGTAATCCATTAAGTACAGAAGAAGTCATTAGGGACCTGGGGACCCAAGTTGATAGCAATCTCTCATTTGACAACCATGTGGCCAAAGTGGTTAGAAAAACATTTTATATAGCCCACCTAATCATGAAGGGATTCACATCTAGATCAGGGGAGGTCATCGTGCCTCTTTACTCATCCCTCATCAGGCCCATAATTGAGTACAATGTCCCTTTTGGGATGTACCTTACCAGACACCTGCAGCAACTGGAAAGACCCCAAAAGTACCTCACCAAGAGGATCAAAGGGCTCAAACAGATGCCATATGCTACCCGGTTAAAGAAACTCCAGCTCTACTCAGTGGCATACCGCCTGCTCAGAGGCGATCTGTGCCTGATGTATAAAGCCATGTCCAACCCGGAATTAATGGACATGCTGCACCTCAGAAAATCCAAATCCCATCGAGCTCACGCTCGAGAGACTTGAACCTCAGCACTGAAATAAATAGGACATGCTGGAGGGACAGATTCATAACCCAGAGGCTCCCTTCACTCTGGAATAAAATCCCAGTCCAGGTTAGGCAGAGTCCCACATTGACTCTCTTCAAGAGGAATCTTGATGAGTGGATGGGAGATCGTAGGTTTACCCCAGCTATCACTTCTGTGTCACTATTAGACAGAGGCACAGTATACTAACCTCAAAAAAAGGCATAGCAAAATTAATTTAAAATGGGTGGCGAAAGCCAAACACACTCTGGCTAGGCTTATAAATGCCCTAGGGCAGATAGCCTAGTATGAACCTATGAACATTAGCCATATTGACTCCTAGAACATTTTTTTCTTTTATTGTTGTAGGTTTGACTTCAGAAGATTTGTAAACAATACCTAGGCTCTGGAAACAAAACAGGGTCTATATTATAAAGGTGGCTGAGAGTCTTGACAAAAGCATCCTGAGTCAGATTAGTCTAGTTAATGATCCACTCAACCTCAGATTTACAAACACAAGGGTCAGACATTTCTAAGAAAATACACTTACCACAGCAGAAAGGCCAGATAGCAATGCTATAAAGTGATGGACAAAATGTATGGCTGCTTACCTTAACACTACAATAACTTCTGCCCTCAATGCTGAAACTGTGGTGCACTGCTCCCTACTGCCTCGATGTGTGAGAATTTCCCAGGCTGCCGGCTTTACTCATTCTGCAGTGCACTGCTCCCTACTGCCTCAATATGCAATTCCTTCCCAGGCTGCCAGCTTTACCCATTCCGCAGTGCACTGCTCCCTACTGCTTCAATATGCAATACCTTCCCAGGCTGCCAGCTTTATCCATTCTGTAGTGTACTGTTCCCTACTGCCTTGATGTGTGACACCTTCCCTGGCTGCCAGCTTTACCCATTCTGCAGTGCACTGCTCCCTAATGCCTTTCTACAGTTCTAGACCAAGTAATATTTTATATGACAACCTACAGAGCACAGGCCAGTGGGGTGCAGGGAAAGTGGGCACTTGCAGATGGACCTCTACATATACTCAGACTGGATTCATGTTGATTCACTGATGATAATTTTAGCAACTGCTGGTAATGTGAATCAATATCGCTGAAAATTATTCGGGGGGGCGGTTGGGGGGAGTACCCCACCCCTAACTTATAACACTAGCTTGACAGTTGTACATTAGGGGGAAGGGCAAACTAAATGAGTACTCAAAGTCATTTCAGAGAATCTAAGTCACTTTTGGCACTCACTGAAATTACCATTGTACCCCTTTCTAACTCTCTCACAGATTTAATATTCTGTGAAGTAACTAAATCTTTTGTAACTGATTCTGAGGAAGTACATCTGCAGGAATTATTACAGAAGTGTCTCCCAAATAAATTCCCTGGATGAATATCTTATAGTAACAAAATCATTGCTCACTGTGGTCCTGAAGAAAGACAACTATCTAAAATTATATCTAGTTTATAGTGTTTTGCAAAGGCATTCACAAGTAACTAGATGTTCTTCGTGTTTCACTGTTGCAGTCATTACATTTGGGTAATTTGCTGGCAGGTTGCCCTCAGTCAGCCTGATTAACAAAGTCTTGGGTCCTGCATCGGTTGCTGTCCCTTCTTCCATGACGTCAGGTCGTCAGGGGTATAAAACATGCAGCCGATGCCATTACATCAGTCTTTCTGGCCATGCGGTGCCCGAAGCAGTTCGCAAGTGCCGGTCGGCAGACTCCTGAAATTTTTGTTTTCGAGTTTCAGAACCGAAGTCTTCAACTTAAAGCCAAGTACCCCATTGGGGAAACTTTTTCTTGCTCCTTACTGATGTCAGTAAAAGTTAATAATTGCATTACTTGTGGAAAGCAAATACTTCAAAGATTTTCACTTGTACTGTATTCCTTGACTAGGTCCTGACCATGACTTATCTTGCTGTTGGTTTTGTGCTTTATTTAATCAGCGCACTATCAGTCGTCGGTACATTTTTGCCTCTAAATATTTCAGTTCTCGGTTTAATTATCCAGAATGACGTCGGTAAGCCATCAGACTACCGGGATTTCGAAAAAATGCAAAGATAAAGACAGAAACAGGCCATCGAGGTCCAAAACTGCCAACAACGCTTTTCCTAAGCCAGTCGCCAGTTTGCCAGTACTCAGTGAGGCGCTTTCACAGCCCCTGATACCCGCTACTTCTGACTCGCAGGCCTCTACTGAGACCAATTTGGAGTCCGGTATGCCGCGAGATACTTCACCTATGGAACCCGCGGATGTCTCTACCTTGGATGGGTCCGGAGCCGCTGTGCAGGCACCGGCTTCTGAGGGTGTATTCAGGCCTACAGACTTGCATATAAAACAGACTACACCGTGAATACTAAGGCTTAAATCTCGACTTATGTCTAAAAAAAACGTCGCCCAGGCCACATGCTCCGGCCCCTATGCCTAAAAAACAAATGATCAAAATGGTGAAGATCTAATTACTCTAATCAATGGTAGTCAACCCTCCTCCCCCTTCTAAGAGGCCCAGGGCTGAGTTTGACTATGAATCTTCTGATCAGAACTCTGTTTCTTCTGACTTTTCTAATGACTTGGATTTGTCCATACCTACTTATGAGGATTCTGATGCAGAGGATTCCATTCCCTCTGCATCCCCCCGAGGATTTTTCTTTTGGGGAAACTTTACATACCTTAAGGGAGCATTTCCACTGCGAAAGTCAGGAATTTTCTGATTCAAAAAAGAGAGTTAGGGATTTTCTTCTTCTGCCTCAGCATAGGCAGCTCCTAGTAAACCTGACAGATACTACAGGGTTCCCGAGTCCCACAAGTTCCTTTTCAAAAATCCTATTGCAGATCCTGAAACCATTTCTCAGGGGCCTAAGGGCATTAAGGCTTCTACTGCTAAAAATCCTACCCCTTCTGATAGAGACTCCAGGGTGTTGAATAGATGGGGTAAAAAGGTTTATACTTCTGCAACCTTGGCAATCAGGGCTTTAAGCTGCCAATTTCATATGTTAAAATATCAACAGCAGAGTACTGGACTGCTTAAACAGAAAATGATGTTGATTTCTGACTGTGTGGAAAATAAAGATTTCCAGGATTTATTGCATTCTGCTGAACAAGTTGGAAAACATACTTTGCAATGTGGTTTTGATTCTTTAGAGGACTCTTGCAGGGCTGCTGTTACTGGGTCTGTGCTTAGAAGGCATGCTTGGGCTTAAGGAGCAATCTCTGCCTGATCATGTTAAAGCAAAATTGTTGGATGCTCCTTTAAATTAGGACCACTAGTTTAGCAATAAGGCTGAAGAAGTTTTAAAAAAGATGGAAGATAAAGCTAAATCTATGCAAACTGTAAAAGATTTCTTACAAGTGCAACCTCAAGATTTAGTAGGCACTGGCCTACTAAGAATTGGTCCTTTCCAGCTCCTTCCAGATCCTCTCAGGCCAAACCCAGGCACACCAAAAGCACCAGGTGTCAGTCCCAGGGGACTCTCAGAGCTAAGCAATGGGGGCCTCCACTTCTAAATCTAGACATAACAAGACCCCCCCCATGGTAAATAGTCTCAATGACTTTTTAAAATTACCAAGCACTTACCTTTCAGCCGCCCTTTTGGGGGGAAGGATTGCTCTTCAAGCAAAAAACTGGGATCTCATAACCCAGGACAAATGGGTTTTAATATAGTGTCCCAGGGATACAGATTTCATTTCCACACGTTGCCAACAACAAATGGGTGGCCAGACCTGCCCCCAAATCAGTCGGCAGAGGCTCAAAACCAAGTACTTTCCCCTCTTAAACATGGGGGCTATCCAACCGGTACCAGATAAGGAAAAGGGACAAGGTTTCTATTCCAGGCTTTTCCTAGTACCCAGAAAAGACAAATCATGGCGTCCAATTCTGGACCTGTCTACTCTAAACACCTTTCTAGACATTCCACAATTCAAGATGCTGACTCTTCACCAGTTACTTCCTATGTTAGGCAAAGATGCCTGGTTGGCAACTCTAGATTTAAAAGAAGCATACCTGCACATCCCAATCAGGGAATCTTGCAGAAGATACCTACGCTTCAAAGCAGGCTACTTGCATTATCAGTTCTCTGCACTGCCCTTTGGCTTGTCTACTGTGCCCAGGGTATTCACAAAGTGAAATATTCAAATATATCCATACCTGGATGATGTTCTAATTCAGGCAGAAAACCAGGGCATTCTTCTAAATCATCTGGCATTTGTAAAAAAAGGTTCTAACTTGTCTGGTGTACACCATAAACGAAAAGAAATCACAACTGGTACCCTCTCAACAGATTACATTCCTGGGTGCAAGCTTGAATACAACTGCCCAGATGGCTTTCCTCACCCCAGAGAAGCAAATTCATTTGGTAACTTACTTCAAACAAGTGGCCACCAAAACCCTGCTATCTGCAAGACAAATACTGCAAGCCTTGGGGTTCATGGCCTCCTGCATTCTTCTAATTTCATATGCAAGACTGCATATGAGGAAACTACAGTGGTACTTAAAAAGTCTATGGAGTCAACATTGTCACAGCCTGGAAACAATGATTCCTATCATAACTTGCCTACACCTGGAGTTCTTATGGTGGGCAGAGGCCTGCCACCATTACAAGGGAATGCCATTCACACTACCCTCTGTCGCCAAAACCCTAACTACAGATGCATCAGACTATGCATGGGGGGGCTCACCTGGCAGGGAAGTGCATTCAGGGCAAATGGAACCCAAACCAAATGCACC
Source organism: Protopterus annectens (assembly GCF_019279795.1). Taxonomy (NCBI): domain Eukaryota; kingdom Metazoa; phylum Chordata; order Ceratodontiformes; family Protopteridae; genus Protopterus; species Protopterus annectens. The sequence goes on from NC_056731.1 coordinate 1,911,014,467, forward strand.
TACATATCAATCAATAAGAAATGTTAGCTGTACAGAATGCTCTGACGGTCTTCAAGGACTACATTCTTCCAGGACAACTAATGGTAAAAACGGACAACACTACAGTTATGTGGTACATAAACAAGCAGGGGGGTACACATTCCTACCCCCTCTGCAGACTAGCCATGGCATTGTGGAACACGGCCTTGAGCTACCAAGTGCACCTACAAGTTCAATTCCTGCCAGGAAAATTTAATACACTGGCAGACGGACTAAGCAGAAATCTCATGGACCCACACGAATGGAAACTGGAACTACAGATTTTCAACATGTTGACAAGCAAATGGGGGAGCCCAGTCATAGATCTATTTGCCTCCCCCCAGAACTACCAGTTGGACAAATTTTGCACAAGGACTCCCCACAAAAAAGCCTGAAAAGTGGATGCTCTGTCCTTCAGCTGGAAAAACCTGTCAGTCTACGCCTTTCCCCCTCTGCCTCTACTCTGCAAAGTTCTGTTAAAAGTCAAACAGGACAAACCAAGAATGATTTTGATTGGTCCAGACTGGCCACGCCAACACTGGTACCCACTCCTGCGAAGTGTGTCAATATCTCCATGGCACCTGCCTCAGACACCTTCCTTGCTGTCTCAGCAGAAGTACCAAATTCTGCACCATCAGCTTCCAACATTGAACCTTGCAGCTTGGCTAATCACTTAAAATCACCCTTAGCATCCCTCAGCAAACCTGTGATGGATGTCATCTTGGAGGCGAGAAGACCTAGTACTAGAAAATCTTATGCTGACAAATGGAAAAGATTCTGTGCCTGGAACAAATCTTTAGGGATGAGCACAGCAGTGCCCAATTTACCTCAGATTTTGCAATAGTTAACTGAGATGCTTCACAAGGGCCTGTCTTTTTCCTCTATTAAAATCCATGCTTCAGCTATTTCAGCTCACTATAATGCAGAACCACCCCTCTTTTCTCATCCCCTGCTCAAGCAGTATCTCAGAGAGGCAAAGAACTTGAGACCACCCAGGAGAGCTCCTATCCCTGCCTGGGACCTTAACTTTATTTTGGTGAAATTCACTCTACCTCCTTTCGAGCCAGCTGCTACTGCAGACTTAAAATTTCTTTCTTGGAAAACAGCCTTCTTTTTAGCAATCACTTCATCTAGAAGGATATCTGAATTACAGGCCCTTATGGCAGTGGAGCCTTTCATCATCTTTCATGTGGACAGGGTATCTCTGAGGACCAATCCATCCTTCATGCCCAAGGTGGTTTCCAGTGTGGCTCTTAATCAGTCCATTCATTTGCCAACTTTCTATCCCAATCCACAGAACAAAGGAGAACAGATTCTGCAATCCTTGGACGTGCACAGACAACTTAGATTCTACTTGGACAGAACTAAATTTTGAAGAAAATCTGAACAATTGCTAGTAGCATTTGCTGCTGGGGCAGAGGGGAAGGTTATTTCAAAACAAACCATTTCTAAATGGATAAGCCATTGCATTCATTTCTGCTATAAGCACCATGGAAAACCCTATTCCCCAGGGGATCAGATCTCATTCCACTAGGGCTGCATCTACTTTTGCAGCCTTTCTCAGAGGTGTTCCTAACAAGGATATTCTAGAAGCTGCAACCTGGAGTTCTGTACATACTTTCACTAAGCATTATCATTTACCAATTTTCTCTAAATCCAGAGCTGGCTTTGCCACTGCTGTCTTGCAAGGCCTTATAGCTGGTCCTAATGCTGTAGAACTTCCTCCTCCCAACCATAGCTTTGGGAATCTACCCAAATGTAATGACTGCAACAGTGAAACATGAAGAACATAGTACAGTTGTGTACACTTACCATAAATGTAGATGTTTGAGTGTATTCACTGCTGCAGTCCTGGTTACCCTACCTCCAGCCCCCTGTTTTTCTCTGACTATACCTCTACTTTCTTTTACTATGCTTAAAAAGCCTTTTTGGTGTATTTGCTTTTGTTTGGAGGTATAATTTTGTGTTTTTAATTTTATTTGCTCCCCATTTGGGGGGCACCTGACATCTGGGGCAAGAAAAACTGATGTAATGTCGTCGGCTGCATGTTTTATACCCCTGACGACCTGATATCATGGAAGAAGAGACAGCAACCGACGTAGGACCCAAGACGTTGTTAATCAGGCCGACTGAGGGCAACCTGCCAACAGATTACCCAAATGTAATGACTGCAACAGTGAATACATTTGAACATCTACATTTATGGTAAGTGTACACAACTGTACCTTATTGCATAAATGTGACCCAATGCAGCATTTCTAAAACAGTTGATCAGGAAGACAGCTCTGTTAGAGTATGCTTTAGGAACATGAGGAGGAATTCCCATAATTCTTATAAGAAAATAAATGTGAGTGGAACTGGAAAAGGCACGTCTTTGTAATGTTCTTGCCTTCCCAACTTGGGTATGAAGAAAAGGCTTCTTCTCAATGAAGATCATAGTTTCATAAGCAAGTACTAGACAATCATTCTGCAGACCATTTGAAGCCTAACCAAAAAATCCCATTCAAAATTGCCTTCTAGCCACAAGGAGGGCAAGACAATATAGACCAGGAGAGAATTTGAGGCTGCCTATCCAGTTATGTAGGTGTACCTTGAAGGTGGCCAGAGTGCTACTCTGCTGGACATGTAGTGAAGTTTGTTTCAGAGATAAGATATATGTTGGCATACGAATTTAGTGCATTAACACTTCTTATTTAGCTGCTGATGAAGGTTAAGTTCTTTAACAGAGTATCTGATGTACTATTACTTCTATAAAGGAATAGGAGATCATCTAGGGTTGGATCTTTCATGACATCAAAGGCTAGAAAGAGATCTCTACAGAGGTGTCTGTTATTGGGCGAGTTACAGAGAAAGGGCTGCCAGTCTCTCCTGATAACCAAGATTTTTGAGGCCACTGATTTTTTTAATTATGAATCTCTTAGGTCTCAATTTGTATGATATGTTTAGATAAATATATGCTAAAAGGTGTATTATATTCGATAATGGATTTGATACAATACGAGTAAAGGGGAATTAAGAATTTTTTTGTATCAAGTGGAGATGCCTTTGGAAATCAGATGGGCTAGACAAAAGGCTTTCTGAACTATTATGAAGATATGATAGTCAAATGATAAGAAATTATCAACAAGACTACCAAGATCCCTTACAACAGTGGCTGATTGGAGGGGTGCATCTCCTATATGGTAAGTGAAACAGTTTTGTTTACCAAAATGAACTATGCTGCATTTTTTACATTTAATGAGACCATTGTTCTTGTACCAAGTGTTAACATGGCCTAAACCATGCTGAAACATTTGTGAGTCAGTTCAAGACTGAATAACACACAGGTTACAGCAAACAACCATAGGCCAGAAAGTCTGAGAAATGTATGCCAAATAGGAGAGGGCCCAAAATGGAGTCATGTTGCACACCACTTGTAACAGTTTTGCTTTCAGAAGTGGCACTTGCTACTCTAACCACCTGGGTTCTGTCACACAATCAGTTATCTAACAATCACACAATTTAAGGATTTATATTCAGATTTACAAGTCTATCAATAACGCTTGTGTGGGGAATAGTGTCAAAGGCCTTGGCAAGGTCTAGATACGCTGTATGCATTGCATAACCACTATCCACGGCTTCAATGACTTTTTCAAAGAAATTAAAGACGTTAAAGAGGCAATACCTTCCTTCAATAAAGTCAAATTAATGAGGGCTTAAGGTTAATAGATTTTCAATGTCCAGATTAATGAAGTCTGCAATAATGTGCTCCACAGCTTTACATACAAGGCTAGTGAGACTAATGGGTTTATAGTTACCAGGGACCGTGGTTGGGCCACTCATTACAATAGCAGTTTTCCAGGCTTCAGGAATGTAGCCAGTGGAGAGGCTTAGATTAAAGAGTTTTAAGTAGGAGTTCAGAAAGACCATACATGTCACTGACAGGCAACCTGGTATGTTGTCAGGGTCCATGGATGAAGTTTCCTTACTTTTTGAAACAGCTGACAGAACTTGTTCCACAGTAATTAAAGGGGGTGACTGGGACTGCAGAACTGTGCACAGAGTAAGCTTTGCACTACATTTGCTAGCTAGGACATAAGCTATTTCCTCAGGGTTGGAGAGTGTAGTATTGTGGATCAGCTCCGAACACTGTTCTCAACTTTCTGACACAGTTAAATTAAGATTTGCAGCTATTTATTGTTTCAGTGCTATTTTAAATTCAGACTCGGTTTTGAGCTTCCTAATAGTTCCCTTATGCTTTATGTTAGTTTGCTCAATGAGATGTCTTAAAAGCATTAAGCAGTTTCTTTCCCTTTTTATATATTTTATTTATACAGGTATTATGACACAGAGGTTTTCTCTTAAAATTCTTATTATATTAGGGACTGCCTACAACTATTTAAGTGGGAGTACAAGTCAGAGGCATAGTTAGCAGCTTTAGCAATAGGTTCCTGCAGAACAGGATTACAGCATAATTTAAGTCATCAAGTAACTGAAGTAAGTTTGCTTTTGAGATGTCTCACCACCAATTTTAAAGGAAAAGGTCACTAACTTATAGTCTACTTTAACTAAACATAGTGATACGTATGGAGCTGTGCAAGAAATGGCCATAATTGCTAGGACTACATCTTGGACATTGGGGCCTCAGTAGGATGGTAATTATTTGTGAAAGTGAGTTAGCATTTACAATGTAAAGGAAGTGCTGGGCATGCTGACCATTGGCAGTGTAGATCAGACAGTTTACTGATGAAGAGTTGAAGCCCCCCATTAGAAAGGTTTTGGGCTAAATGGGAATTTCAGTGAATGTGTTAAGATTGCTATTGTGCTCAGAAAATGACATATAGGGTGTTCTATAACTAGCTATGAAGTGGTAATTAGTCTTATTTAGGGTGATTTGGGCTTCTAGGAATTCACATGTGGTGCCCCAAGGAGACTGTCATGAAGTGATGAAATTCTTGACAAATATTGATATTCCCCCACAATTGCCAATGAGTCTGAAGATATGACAGGCATTACACCAAGGAATAGAGGAAGTGCTTTCATTGCTTTGAAACCACATTTATATAACTATACATATATGAATGTGTTCAAGTTGCAGGACAGCCTGAAGTTCAGGCATTTTTAAGACTCCTGGCATGGAGTAGAGAGCCATGTTAAAGTGTTCTAGTTGGTACTAGGATAGAATATCCACCAGATGGACTCTACCTACAAATGCACTACGGAGACAGCAAAGTTTTTAATCAGTATGTGAAAGCCTTGGTAAGAGAGGTGAAGGCCATCCCTGGCAAAGCTGGAAGACTCGTCAGCCATCTCATCCCAAGCTGACACATACTGGATCCCTCTAGAATGATACCCACTATGCAGCCAATTATTAAAGCCAATTATCTTGTCTTTGAATCTCGGGATAATTTTGGGTGATAGAAAAACAACACTCAAAAACAATGTCTTTCCTGCCTCAGACATACACATAGCAAGCTTAATAATATCCTTCTGCAAGTCCCTCTGGGTAGAGTATCTAAAGCCGTTCACCCTCAGATGGACCACTATCAAGATGTAATTATATTTGTCAGGAAGGAGGGATCTAACAGCCCTGGTTACAACCTGGATCATGGCAACAGAAAGACAGCTTGTCACCCTATACTTACACTGCCTGGTGAGTGTGGTGTCTGTAGAGTCACATATTACTAAAACACTACCATGGTTTGATGCAGTCTTAGTGGGCCATAAGGGAGTCTGCACCCTTCTGACTCAGAGGTACACTTCTTAGATATGGGTGTGAATGGCGAAGGTGGGTGTGTTACTATGTGCACTAATTTGCGAGGTTTCTTGGTCTTTAGCCTGGGAGGCTTAGGCAGTGCTTTCTTAACCTCAGCATAAGTTAGTTTAGTGGAAGTGCTCTGCCCTGTATGTGTATATGTGTTGTGCTTGCCAAATGTATTTTGAGGTGAGAAGGTAGCCTCCAAGTTAAGTAAATACTTAAACTTCTCATGTAAGCATGAGGAAGTTACTACACTGTATCAGAATACCTAATGCTATCAGGCTGGCTACAGAAGGGGAAACAGCCGACTGAAATTCCATACTGTCCAATACAGATGATGGGGTGTACGATAGATTAAGAGGAGGATAACTGACTGTTCTAGAAAAAGGTGATAAACTAGGATATAGCTAAAGGATAAAAGAACAAGTTGTGACTACTGCAGTAGTTGTAATGTGAAAAAAGAAATGTAAAAGTGACAGGCAATGTAGGGTCAATAAGGAAAATAGCGGCAAATTCAACTAAATAGCTTCACCCAATAGGTTAATGTGGTATCTACCTAGCCTGTAGAAACAATGAACAATGGGTAGTCTAACTCAATGGATCCAGATCTAGTAAATGTAACCACTACAGATAATCTAAATGACCAATTTCAAGTGCTGTAACAATACAGCAGTTAGTCAGGTAATAAAGGTATGTCATAAACCTAACCTTGAACTCTCTACTGTGGTACTGTAGAACTTTAAATATTGTAACACTATAGTAATTAGAACAAGCAGAACTGCACCAACACAAATGATCATAAAGTGCTGTCAGTCATGGAGATAAGATGCAAATCTGTTTTATATACCTAGTATGAGCAAAATACAGCACTGCAGTATTATCTTAAATAATGCCAGAAGTTACAATACCAAAGGAACAAGGCACAAGAAAGCTTGCAGAAATCTTAACCACATTAGCTGGAAAATATTTAGAACAGGTAGTAACAAAAACATGTAATCTCTGAAGCCATAAATGATCTAGAATGAGTGCCGAGGTCCATCGTGAGCACTTGGTGGCTGACATGGTCGAGGTGTGTGGAGATGATCTTTCTAGTACTTGAAAAGTTACAGGGACAGAAGCAATCATGCATTCTATAACAAAAGCGATATGCCTTCAAACTCTGATTCAAATTTGTGTGCAAGGCAGGCAACAGGAAACAAAACAGGTTTTAAAATGTGTTATTGGTGACTAACAGAAATAGCATAAAATAGAGAAAATTCATTAAAATAAAAAGGTGCACTACTACACGACGTTGGTCTCAGACAAGAATTTGAAGAGTAAGCATTTTTAGACATATATGAAGACTGTATGTAAATTTTCTTCTTCTTGTAATTCATTTTTATTTTCGAACTTGCATCCAGAAGAAAAAATACTCAAAGGAAGAGAAATATTTAATAGTTTAAAGCTTAAAAAGCTTGATAATTGTTAGTTCTCCTAGCTATTTTTTCTTATTAAGACATGAGTACAAGACTCAATAATGAGTTCTTCTCCAAACAAGACAAACACTGTTAAGTGAAACTGGGAAGGGAAATTAGACTTTTACAGCAGCAGCTCTTGCTATAAACCTTCTCAACATCTACTAAAGAAAATCTTAAAAGGCATGCCTTACACTGTTGTTGGCAGATTAATACTTAGAACTGACTGAGAAATACTGAAAGAAAAAATAGAGACAGTTTACTCCAGGCAGGAAAAAAATAGCTACAGAAGCATGTGGTGTGCCCCTACCCACATAGCTGACGTGCCATGTAACAGCCATGGTGTGAGATTTTTAACCATGTGTGCATAGGGATGTTTGGTGAAAAGATCTGTGCAAAAGATCCTGCGCCTACAGCTGGTTCCAGCTTACATGAATGGTTTCCTGAAGCAGTGATCTCATGATGTACCTCCTGCCCTCTCCCCAAAAACAAAACTTCGCTCTCTCTTTTTTTCCTTCAATCTACATAGTCCTCATAAGACTTTACCAAGATGGAAGTGTGACAAATGTGTCAATAGGTTTTAGGGCAGTTGTCATGCTTTAACACACAGAACACCAAAGCAAATAGCTAGTCTCAAACTGCAAGCACTTCATAAGAGCAAGTCATGCAAAATAACAATGTAAAGACAAAAAAGTTAACATAAAAACAAAACAAATAATGCCATGACATTTGTATCTTTTACCCAATGAGATATTATAGTAGTTAAATGAAATTCAGAGTATTTTACTGTCGCTTCAACACATATACAACATATTCCCGATGCCCTTTGTCTTACTGCGGTGTCTGTTGACCATTAATTCTCCCTCTAACTGGACAGGCTTATTTGTTTCCCAGTCGACTAGGAATGCCTGCCCAGTGATGGGAAGAGAGCTGTCAAGAGGGAGGCATCATTCAGGTCACCATAAGGGTACTATGAGGATGTTTATGACTGGCCTACTCCTGCTCCTGGGCTGAGGGGCATACCACCTATGCCACCATGGGGCCTGCACTTTCCATCTGAAAATGCAAGCTCGCCTACACCATCATCAGGGATTTAGCCTTCTATCTTTCCAGAAATGGGTTTAGCACACCTGAAACAATTTCATTTTCAGAGCCTGAATTAGATTTGCAAATTCTGGGTCTTCCAAACAACAGCGATGTGCTTTACTTTATAAATCACCACTATAATGTTCAAATCAAACAAACATGAATACAATTTTATATATTTTTATACTAGTACCTCCAGTTTCATCTGTCATCATCTGTCCAAACGTGCGCGCCTTTAAAGTACTGTTACACAGTGGAGAAACAGAACAATAGTCTGCAGAATTCACAGTACTTGTATTTACTTCAACAGCTGGGTACATCACTGTTTCTGGCAAACAGGCTTTTGAGGGAGGAGTGTCTTGTTGTGAACTGATTCCAGCTTTCCAAAATAAAAGTTTAGAAAAATGTTTACACGCAGTTTATTGACATGTATTATAAACAAAGACTAGGTATAATTTCAGATGCTTGAAATGCCTAAAAATAGTTCTCTCAGTTTGGATCTAAACTGTAAATTTACAAAATTAACAAATCTAGTTAAAAGCTATAACAAGATTTATAATGTCCTTCCACTGACTACAGTAGTATGAGAATACTTTGAAGCCGAAACATGTCAGATTAGACATCTTAAAGCCAGATTTTGTACAGAAGTGTCATTCTATCATCATCAGCTGTCAGCTACAAATGGGTAAGAAACAAATACAGGAAGAAGATTGTACAGTAAAAGCTGCTTTTGCCAACCTTGCTGCTGTATGGTTCAAGTGATTTCCTTCCTAAGTCTGCAGCTGCACCCACTAACAGATTTAACATGGAAGACAGCATGTCAATGAACAGCATGGACATCTTTGTACTACAAGAGTCACTTTCATTCAAAGTCCAGAGAGTGTAAAATGTAATGCCGGTTTCCTGCATTAATCTTCTACATCACTGTATATTCTGTAACTAGGATCTCCTAGATGGGGGAATGGAACAAAAGTGAATGGTAACAAGCAATTACTCCTATAACTGAAACCATGCTAATCAGTGTGGATCATGTGAACATATATACCATGCTTTTTACCTTCTACCATCACAGGACAGTCACCAAAGCACAGAGGACGAGAGCAGTGCAAGAGGTGTAGACCTCCAAAACCTCCTTTCCACAGTCATTAGGCTGCCCAGCACAGATGGATCCTCCTAACGATGCAAAGGAGTTCTGCAAGGTGAAAACCGAAAGCCTCTACAGGAGAAAGAATCCAAGTTTTAAGAGATGCAACAATAATTAGGAAGTTAGAAGTGGGAGTGACACTATCCAGAGACTGAGGTACATGGCAGGTGTCAATGATGACAGGAACAGAGAACAAATCCTTGTTTGAACAAGATGAGCTGCTCAGTGTAAAACGTTAGATGTTGCTGTTCAGGAAGGAACACATTAACAGGGACAAGAATCAGCAATCAATAATTGGGAAGAACTTTAGAAGGGTCTTTGGTAAGTATCATAAAGATACCTCAAAGAGTGCCATCTGTTGAAGGCATGGAGAGACAGACATTCTTAATGTCATGGTCTTCAACAAATGGTTTATGGCTGCAGAGCTTGGACTTTACTGAGTTATCAGGAAGGATGTAGCTCTATAAAAGTATGGTGACTTGCATCAGTTTGTCAGAAAGCAGACATGCTGCTGTCTTACATGACAGGTTCAAGGGGGTTCTTTAGCAAGCAGTGGTATTCTATTAATAACCCTATTAGTGTAGCAACAGGAGTACCCTTATTGACCGTACTTGGATGTTTAATGTTAGCAGAACATGGTTGTGAGCACCAACAAGTGGACCTGTCCATATGGGAGCACACTACAGTAAATATTACAGTTGTTAGCATGGCTGATACATATTTTGAAAAAGAAATAAGCCCCTAGTGTTGTAATGATTTGTGTTTAGGGGAGGTGGGCAACATATTAATGTATTGTAAATATGTGAGACATGCATACATCTGGACCTTACTGTGTAATGTTTCCAATGTAATGTCCTACATAGATCAACAATGAAGCTTCATATATACAGTACCATAGTGCAGCATGCAGAAGGTTTGTGCAATGGTGAGCAAAGTGTACACTCGTGTGAATTACACGACTTTGTGCATAGGTAAGCAGTGCACAAACACAAGCCACAATGTGCATGTCTTCCAACTGAGTCTATACTCCAGGCCTGGTTTTTGCACTGACCAAGGGCAAATATTGAATATATCCAGTTTCTATTTTTTAGCAGTCTGCTTCCCACGTGGTTTTGTTTGGCCAGTTTTAGCAGTGTAGCACTCTGCACAAAACAGATGAGCAGAGCCAAACATGGCACCTTTGGTTTTCTGCTACAAACAAGGCAATGGCCTTGATCTCATCAGAAAACAGTATGTGTCATGTTTGACTATGCTTAGACAATTTACTCCAGGATTGACATGTACTAGTAATGGACATGGACATCTCCTACATTCCTAATTCCATGAGTAAAGGAAACTGAAACAGAGAAAAGAAGTGAAATGTGTAAAAGCTAGGTATGTTAAACACAGTAGCAAATGAAAGTACACATTACACACATCTAAATAACGTGGGATTTGAACTGCACACCAACAGATCTTCAGAACACAGGATGGATGCCTTATTCCTCATTGCCACAGGAACAGCTAGGCCACATACTAGTACAAGCATTATGCACACAATGAAGTGTAGCACAATGTACACTGCTATCACAAATGAGTTACTAGCATGAGTCAAATAAGGAAACCTTGTTGTTTTGTGTAGGGGGGAGGCAAACCTCAGTTACTGTTATGTGTTGAATAAGCTTAGCCTGTTGTTAGTTTGGTGATCACAGCTGATGTCCTGGCATGGCACAATGGAAAAAATGTTATTTGCTCCATGTTACTTGTTATTCTCCTTGTTCTGCATTCTGCTTGTAGTTTGATCTTGGGACGGTTTCTGAAGTCAGAGACTGGAATGTGTATCATTATTTTTTGGCCTAATGGTTAAGGTGTTTGCCTTACAAACACAAGGGGCAGGGTTTGAGTCTCACAAGGGATAATTGGCTAAGCTTAAAATGGCTCGAAAGGGCAGTTAGCTTAGTACTAACCTATGAACCTATGAACAGCCAGTGTGGAATAGAATCAAACTACATCATTCAGGATTTCTTGGTTTCACCCCTCAAAACAACTTGGCAGCTAGTAAAAAAAAAATTCCAAAAACGACTAGCGGTGCAGAGGAAGACTTGTGGTTAATGGAGAGAAAACAAGAGAGGACATGCACATGGATAAGTCAAAGAAGGGCACATCAATGGAGAATTGTGAGTAATGACTACTAATGTCCAGAGCCTCAGCAAAAATGCAATTAACTTGTAATTATGAAAAATTTATGTCTTGATACTGCAGCAGCAGCAATGAAAACAGGGCACCTGAGGAAGAGCTAAGGGGATGTAAACACACCAGGATATGCAGAAAATATGATAAAACAGAGGTACATGAATGAGGACAGCAGCAGACTCTTCAGCAGCAGGGCTATTACCACCACTGCAACTATGTCAGTAAGAGCCTTGGGTACAGAGTGGAGACCACAGGGAAGAATTTTAAAGGGAGAATGCCTTGACTTCAGGTTAAAGGAACAAGGGTATCAAGACTGCTATATATCAGTAAGTATCAAAATTGTCCAGAGCTACCAACCAAATTTTCCAAGACAAAATGGACAGCCACGTGTGGTAAGAACTGAGATCTTATTTAACAATGTACATACCCAAAACAGACCAAAGCTTCCCAAACCTGCGAGGCAAGGAAAACATGAGATTACCTCAAACCTCATTCAACTTTCAGGGCTAAATCAACCATCTCCCTAAAGAAGAAAGATAGCAAATGTACAAGTAAACCTCTAAACAATCCTTGCCCAACCCCTAACAAAACACCCACAGAAATAACTACACTCCAACTCCTATTTCATCAATACTATTGCCAATCTAACTGCCTCCTTTCTTCCCAACCCCTTCCCCCAACATACCCCCTACTCCCACTTCCACCAAACACTCTCTCTCACCTATACCCACCAGCACAATAAAAAAGCTGCTTCAAAAACTCAAACCTTACAACAATGCCCCAACCTACCTTCTGAATTCCTACAAATCGCCACAAATTCTTTAGCCTTTCCAATCAGCATTCTTATTAACAGATGTATTCTGGAATCCTACTTACCCAGCATATGGAAAAGGGCATACATTTTGCCTATACATAAAGGAGGCTCTAACACAGACAGCTCCAACTTTCGATGAATGGCTATCCTCTCACCCATCTCTAAGATCCTAGAAAAATGTATTCACACCCAGTTTCTTCACTACATACTTTACAACCAAATCCTTTCTCCTACTCAGAATGGATTTCAACCAGGTCACAGCACTACTACGGCTATCATATCCTTCCCCAACAGAGTTAGCCAGGCCGATGATAATGGAAATCTACTCTCATCTCTCTTCTTAGACCTCTCCAAGGCCTTTGATACCATCTCCCACTCTCTCCTACTTACTAAACTGTCTGACATAATCATGACCCCCCAATCGCTTTCCTGGTTCTCAAACTACCTCTCTAACAGGCAATATGATACCAAATGGGAAAACTCACTTTCTCCCTTCCTCAACACAACTACAGCCGTCCCACAAGGATCGATATTAGGGCCCCTTTTCTTCAACATCTTTATTAATAACCTTCACACCGTTCTTACTCAAAGTACTGTTATCCAATAAGTAGATGATTCCACAATTATCTGTGCTGCCAACTCACCAACAGAACTACTCCAACTCACGCAAGATGCCCTCACCACTACAGAAATATGGATGCCCAATTACCATCTAACCCTAAACCCTAACAAAACAATACTTGTTCTTTTTTTAACCAAAATATCCACTCCTCTAAACAAGGAAAACTTCACCATCCAAGCATAAAATGGCACAATTATTGAAGTCGTAGTATATACCAAACTATTAGGAGTCATCCTAGGTGAAAACTTGACCTTTGACCTCCACATTCAGTCCAATACTAAAATACACCAAAAACTGGGAGCTATCTTTTGGCAAAAATACTTCCTCAGCTACTCTCACCTCTTCTTTCCTACTACCGTCTCTTCTTTATGGTGCACCTCTCCTGACAAATATTCATGCCTCTCTCAAAGCCAAATTAGTTTCATGTTATAATAACATTGCTAATTTCATAACAAATGCAAGTTATTCTTCTCACCGCTGCCCATCTCTGCACCAACTAAACTGGCTGGAACTACCACACCATCTGTCACTTATTCAATTAACCACTGCTCACAAATTTATTTATAAATCATCAAACTGCCCCTCCTTGTCTTCCCTACTCACATATCATCATCCAAACAGACCCCGCTGATCCAATAACCAACTACTCCTAAATGTAGCAAAACCAACCCACATGGCAGAACAAATGAGTTACCCTTTTACTGTAGCTAAACTATGGTATAATCTCCCACTCTTAAGATCAATCATCAGTGCCACTCTATGTAAGAAATCCCTGAAACAGCCACTTCATCTCTCATTGGCTGTGCAACTGTACTAACAATATAGTTCCTATAACTTCAGCCCCCTTCCTTACTTTCTACATTCAAACCTTCTCTTAAAACGTCTGCCATGTGGCTTATAAGAAACTACCTAGATTACCATCTGACATTTTACTCAGATTCCTCACCAAGCTCTTCCTATCACTAACTACACCCACTGCTAAACATATTGCTATGAGCGAAGATCTAACTTGAAGGACTGGTCTTATATTGACCTACTGTATGCTGTTCTTACAGGACTGTTTACTGTATGTTGCTGTGATGGATTATACTATGTTGCTCATATACAATGTATTGCTGCGTTGTTCACATGTAACTTATTACTTTACAGTATATGTACAATGCGCTACCATATTACTTTCAATATATGTACAATACGTTGCCATAGAATTCTATTATTGTACTATGTAATAGTTGTACTATGTCTGGAGCTTTTCTCCCCGGGCCTCCACTAAAAATGTGTTCACCTTGGCCCAGTGGACTATCATGGTAAACAAATGCAAATAAATAAATAAAATAAACACTCCTCATCAGCCAAGAAAGGCCTGGCTGGAGGTGGACATCACAAATGCAGAGAAAGACAATAAGGACTAAATCCAAATTTAACTAGTCTTAGGTGAAAGTTCACCATGATGGATAGAGCATATGTAGAGAACCAAGCACTCCAATAGACAGAAGCAGTAAAACATCAGCACTGCTGAAGGCCATCAGGGAAGTCCCCATGCTAGGAAGCTTAGCTAGAGGCCCCTGAGTGTTTGTAATAACCTGCACAATGCTCATCTCAGAGAATTCCCATAGTCTGCAAACAGGCCATAATCTGTTGGACTCTGACAACCTTATTTAAGGGAAGACACAGACCCACAGACTTGAAAACAGTTCTAAGTAGAAAGAAGGGGGACTTGCTGAAAACCTCCTAGATCTACTGACTTTGGCGTACATGGTCCTATACCAAAGGGGTGAAAGCCCTAGTTCCCAGTGGTTCCTTTCACCTTATTGACTATGTCCTGATTGGCTGCCTTTTCCTCCCAACTCGGTTGTGATTGTTCAGCTTTCTTTCAGCTTGCATTAATCTATCCCCTGGCCTTTCCAGCTTTCTGAAGGGCATTTTTATGAGTTTGGCAGCCCAGCACTTAAGTCAGTTTTTCTTCCATTGTCTAGTTATGTCATTTATTATGGAAATATTACAATACAGTTGTTTATCCACTGATCTGAGTGTTTTGTCTTTTTGACATGTAACTTCAGAACTTCTATAAGAAAATCACTTTATATGAGATTCACAAAAGGGTCTGAAGAAGCCCAATGTTTCAGACATAACTTGCTCACCATGAACTTAGAGATCAACAGAAGTAGCAGCTCATACACTGGAATGCTTTCACTTTGCTTTTACGGTTTTAACTATGGTTGCAAATCTGAAAATAATTTTATTAAGAAAAACAGGGAGACAAGCCATCAGGACCTGGAGAACTGTTCTTCATTTTAAAAGGTTACCAGATTCTCTGCAGATGTCAGTAACAACTGAATGAAGTTTTCATCAGCACGCAAAGGTGGAACTACATATCAAAAGAATTTATTGTAAACACGTACCATATCTACTGGTGAATATAACCACAAATACCCCAGATATCAGACAGCCAAATGAAACATCATGAGTGATACCTGCTAATGATTTCTTAACATCCTTACATTCAAAATACACAACTGTGTTGAAGTGTACTTACCGTAACAGAATACCTTCAAGAAAAAGTTGCTGTTACAGTAAATCAGTCTCGACTTTTACCTACCTTCTGTGCATTCTCTTGTTAGAAATTGTAAAAGCAGTGGCAGATGCCAATAAAGGCTTTACACTGCCGAGGTGTTACGTATAACAGGTGAGAATAATGACATGGAAAGTGTTGCCATTATAAGAGGTTATCTTCAAATGTTAATAGTCTCATAGGTATATACAAAAAGAAAAAGTGTAGTGAACTGCATTTAAAAAATGCAGAGTGCAAAAATCCACACTACAGGATATACACTTGGAAAGAACAAAGCATGTAAATCTGATAAAGAAAGGATTTCAGGTTGGTTATTCAGCAGAACATTTGGGACAAAGGAAAAGGGGAGTATTTATATTAATTGCTAGTGGAGCTCCAATAGTGATAGAAGAGGAAAAATATAATGGTAGATTTGTAGTAGTAAGGAGCTATAGGCAAGAGAAGAGGATTATGCTTGAATGTATTTATGTTCCACCTAAAATTACTATAACAGAGCTTAAGAAAATTCTGGGAGGGAATATTACTTAGAGGTGGGGACTGGAATTGAGTTGCAACAGTTAGGATATATCTGGGGGGGGGGGGGCTAGAAGGAAAATATAACAAGAGGGTAGATTTTTTGAAGAAATTTATGAAAATATTTGGTATGAAAGACGTGAGTTTAGTGGTAGGAGCTCAGAGAGAATTTACATGTTATTCCCCAAGGTACAAAAACTGGGCTAGGATAGACAGAAATTATATTTCACACGAACATGTGCATTTAATTGAAAGTTTTGATATGCGTCCAATAACTATTTCCTATCACTCACCAATAACAACTAAAATAAAAATGGAGGGTAATGAAATTAAACTGAGACACTGCCGCTTCTAACCCATCTGTTAGACAGAGGAATTTAAGGAATGGGTAGTGGAAATTATATGGAAGTTATAAGGGAAGACAGAAATTTCTTCTGAAAATATAGCTAGGGAGTGGGATAAAATGAAAGTGGAGTTTAAAAATAGGATAGGAATAAAAGTGAGATATGGTTAAGAAGTGACAAGAATTACTTAGAGGAACTAACACAAGTTAACGTATTGCAGAATTGGAGGAATCTCACAGAGCAAGAGGCGCAACTGCGGAGTGCTAAAGACAAAATATGGGATTACCTCAATAATATGCATGAGTATTGTAAGACAGGCATCTATGGATAATCGAACGGCATAGCATCAAAATCAACCGAACGTAGGGAGTTATGTCACACACACAGCCATATCATTGACCCTAAGAAGAATTTAAAGTTACATATGTCCTTATATCTATTAGCTCAAAAAAAATCATCATTCTGTTGACATATCTCTTAGATGGTTTCTGTAGATTCATGGAATGTGACGGGCCTACAAAATAAGAAAAAGAAGAATCTAGTAATGCATTTAATTTTCAAATCCAAAGCAGAGATGACTTTCGTTCAAGAAACACATATGTTGAAAGAACAACAGGAGAAAGATACAAAAAAAAATGGGTGAAACACATTGTAGCTGTTGGTGACAGTACAGCTTCTAGTGGAGTTGCTATAATAGTTAAAAAAAAATCATTTGATGGAATTATAATGAAGAGTAGTTATGACCTAAATGGTAGATGGTGTTATTTTACATGTGAAATGCCTAAGTTTAAAAAAACCTTTCTTAGTATTAAATGTATATGCCCCATGTTTCCATCAATGAACCTGCATATATGAGATGTACAAAATTCTAGAGAATTTTCCTATTTATACATCATAGGAGGAGACTGGAATATGATAATTAATCCAGCACTAGATAGAACAAATAAAGAAAACAAGCAACCTGTACAACTTACTACATTAATAGCTGAAATAATAGAAGATTTTAAGCTAGCTGACCCTTTTGAAAACTACAGAAATAATCCATCAACCAGCAAATTCACTTATTTTTCGCCATACCACAAGTCTTGGTCCAGAATTAACATATTTCTGATTTCTGAAGCTTTACTAAATAATATAGTTACATACAATAGTGAACCCAGAACAATATCAGACCATGCAAAAATAAACATTACAATAAAGTTGGATAGTTCCACAGAAAGATCCCAAACATCAGCGAACTGGACTTTAAATACTAACTTATTAAAGGAAAAAGAAGTCTTACAGAAAATCATCGACATCCTTCCCCAAGCTAAAAATTAACTTAAAGGTAACAGATATACCATATGATATTCAACGGAAAATGACAAAAGCCATTATTAGGGGAATATTAATCCAAAAAGCCGCTCTCTATAAAAAATTAAACAAGGAAAAAGTTACAACAATAGAATCAAAATTAAAAAGTATAGAGTTAGACTTACAAACCAAGCACTCACCAGAACTTGAAAGTCAAATGATTACCTCACAAGGACAACTACATGAAATTCAAACACATTACTTTTTCACTGGAATAAAACTTCTCCACAAGTATGCAGAGTAGGCTCAATCCCCCTCAAAAGCATTGGCAAGAATCATAAACATAAAATATTCCCCTACCAAAATAAAGCAACTAAATTACAATAACAAAATTCTAGATATAGACAAAGAGATTATAATGGCTTTTGAAGAGATTTATCAAACAATATATGGCCTATACAACCAGTACAATGAAATACAATTCTATCAATTCAGTGAAGAATTGCAATTTCCAGAAATAAACGAAACACAAATAAATAGTCTTAAAGCCCCTATAAATGTAGAGGAAATCATTGCTGCTGTAAATAAGTTGAAACCAGGTAAATCGCCAGGGCCAGACGGGTATGTGGCAGAGTTCTATAAGACTTTTAAGAAACAAATAGCTCCAATACTATTGAAAGTATACAAATACGTATTAAAGTATGGAATCAAGGACCTGTATACTCAAAAACTATACTCATACCAAAACCCAACTCAGATGCACTAAATCCAAACAACTACATAAAGATAAATATTGATATCAAAATTATATCAACAGTCTTAGCTAGCAGAATCAAAAAATATTCTACCTTTCATTATATCTGCTGAACAACTAGGCTTTATGAATAACAGACAGGTATGGGATAACACACTCACCCATTGATTCAATAATCAGTTTAAAAGCAAATGATAAATGCCCTAGCTATGCATTATAAGTAGATGCATCTAAAGCATTTGACAGAGTAAACCTTGATTTTCTATTTAAGATGCTCAAAAAACTTAGCATTTCTGATGAACATATAAACATGGTAAGGGCCTTATACAACAATGCTACGACAACACTATGTATAAATAAAAAGCAATCAAAACCTCTTCAAATTATTAATGGTGCAAGACAAACATTCCCACTATCACCATACCTGCTCAGTATATACATTGAAATTCTCCTCCTTAAAATATCACAAACGTACCACCATTTTTATGA
This sequence comes from Protopterus annectens, assembly GCF_019279795.1. Taxonomy (NCBI): domain Eukaryota; kingdom Metazoa; phylum Chordata; order Ceratodontiformes; family Protopteridae; genus Protopterus; species Protopterus annectens. Next base: position 1,911,033,479 of record NC_056731.1, read on the forward strand.
ATATTTCTAAAATCCCAGTAAAGTATACAGCTTTCGCTGATGACCTTAATATTTAATTCGAAGTCCCTAATACTGACTTAAACAAGATATTAAACTCCACTGAAAAAAATTCAAAAATATCTAACTATGCCATTAACCCAAACAAGTCAGTCATTTTCCTTTTAAATACTTTAGGACACAAGGAATTCTATTTCCCCAAAACTGATATAAAAGTCAACTACAATCTGAAATATCTGGGTATCATGTTCACTCACCCCCAATCTGACTCGATTAAAAATCTGTTTAGAATGTGAGCTAACATCACATGACATTATAAACCCTAAAGCAATGGAACACATCAACCTCCCCCCTTCCATCCCACACCCACAGGTGTCCCACAAGGTTCTGTTCTTGGCCCTCTTCTCTTCAACCTATTCATTAACAGCTTTCATCAATCCATCCCAGACTCATCTATCATCCAATATGCAGATGACTCAACAATCATCTGCTCAGCCTTCTTCCCCTCTGAGCTCCTAGCAAAAACTCAACTAGCCTTCTCCGAAACAGAAACCTGGATACAGTCTAACCATTTGGCACTAAACGCTAATAAAACCAAACTAATGTTTTTTTTTTTTCCCCAAACAAAATCTCCATTGACAAATCCACATTCACCATACAGAGACAAAGCAACACCCTCCTTGAAATCATTCCCAACACCAAGCTTCTTGGCATCATTACTGATGAAGAACTAAAATTTGACACCCACATCTGCTACCCTATGAAGAAAACCCACCAAAAGGTAGGTCTTCTATACAGGCACAACCGCTTCCTAAGCCCTTCTACCCATCAAACTCTTGCATCCACCTTCCTCCTCCCCTCCATTATGTATGGTGCCCCTCTTTTCACCAATCTCCATCTTGGCCTTCGGTCCAAACTTGAATCCTGCTACCACAAGATCTCCAAATTTGCAACCAATTCAAAAAACTCATCCCACCACTGCCACTCCCTCCTCATCCTCAACTGGCTTGAACTACCCAACTACCTCGGTTACCTACAACTCACCACTGCCCACAAGCTCATCTTTAAACCTGCCAAATGCTCAGCTCTCACTACTTCCTTAAAACCTTACATCCCCAACCACTCACTTGGATCCAAAAACAAAAATCTCCTTTAGGTCCACAAACCTGCAAGACCTCCTGACCATCTACTGCTGTCCCACTCCTTAGCTAAACAGTGGAACTCTCTCCCCACACAACTATGCAACCTACCTAACCATACAAATGTCAAATCTCAGCTACTCTCATCTTTCTTCCAAATGGGAATGCCCTTGCCACGCTCCAACTTAACCCCCCCTCATTCCACCTTGCACTGACTCATCCAACTACCTCTACTATTACTTCATCCCACCCAAAACAATCCCTCCCCTACCAAAAACTAATTTTCTCTTTAATATCTATTGTACTATAGTCTCCAATCTCTATTGTACTGTACTCTCCAATCTCAAATATACTATTACCCTCTCCATGCATAATATTTTCCTAACCTACTTAATGGCTAGTAGCTATATATTTTGAAATGTTAAACCTACAACTGAGTTTATAACAAAAATATTCACTTTATGTAAATGTTGAAATTTCAGTACTGAATTATGTCTTTTCATTTTTGTAACATTGTGACAAGCCAATTGCAAATATCATGGAGCTTATCCGTAAATGTTTAATTAGCTGTATGAACTATGTCCTTTTGTAACATGAGAAATGTAACTTGCAATTACTCTGGAGCAGTTCTCCCTAGGCCTCCACTGAAAATGCGCTCTTCTTGGCCCAGTGGACTTCCCCGGTCATCAAACTTAAAATAAAATAAAAAATAAAACAAATCTTAACCTATCTCCACTACCTAAGGTGGCTATAGTTACAATGAAAATTCTTCCAAGATTACGGTTTCATTTTCAACGCTTTTAATCAAAATATACCAAATAACTTCTTTTCCAAACTTGAAACACTGTGTGTGTCTTTCGGCTTTTCCTGGTTAGGGGTCGCCACAGCGGAACTCTGGTCCGCTAATGATTGGCAGTAGAGTTTTACGTGCTGGCTTGCCGGGCCTAACGCACAACCTTCAACGAAGGAATGCCCATTCATGCATGTCACCACACAGGAGATGCTCTAACTGAGAACTGAACTGGCAACGTCTAACTATGAGGTGACAACGCTACCGCAGCACCACCACCGCAGTATCCAAACTTGAAACACTACTAGGGAAATTTATTTGGCATCCTAAAAATACAAGAATAAAATACCCTAGATTAACATTACCCAAACAGAAAGGGGGCTTAGGATTACCCAATTTCCAAACTTACTATGACATTATAAACGCTAGTCAAATTATACAAATAGCAAATTATGAATCATCTAACAAAGCATGGTGTCCTATTTGGATTAAAATATATCATAAACATCTAATTTCATCCAACATAAACCCTAAAGCAATACCCTTCCTAACCTCCAAGACACCAAGGTATTTTAAAATCCACCCCATAATCATAAGAAATGCATTACTATTTCAAAAGCTGTTAACCTCCCTAAATCTTAAGGATACTTTGGTACTGGGACAACCAATACACTTGAACCCTAATATTAAACTAAATAACACTATGCTAAATCTGAATCAATATCCACTAATTAAAAATACCACTGTATGGGACTTCTACCAAGGCAAAAACCTTTCAATCGAAAATATAAGACAAAGACTAGAAGTAAATAAAAGTTATAACACTATTATCAAGTAAATACTATACCTGATTAACACAATTACTACAGATGTCAAAATGGGAAACCAAGATATGCAGCTATACCAACAAATTATTAACCTATTGCTTTTGAGATCTAAAATGCTATCAAACACATATAGAACAAGGATTAAAAACCAAGATTCACTCTTGTACTCATTGGGAAGAAAAAAATAACAAGATTACTGTAGACCATGGGTTACCAAAGTGTGCGCCACGGCGGCCTGGGGAGTCACAGCTTCCTCACAGGGGCGCCGTGAACCAATAAGCTTAGCCGCAAAATAAACTGCAAACTAATAAGCTTAGTTACTAAGCTTATTAGTTCAAGGTTTATTTTGCAGCTGCTAGACAGTTAACTTTAAACAACCCTCTCAAGGGAGTCGAAGTGGTACCAGAACATGCTGCATGTTACCGTTTCATAGTGAAAGACAGACTTCGACCAGGAGGGATCCAAAGTTTGAGGACATGTGAGCGGCAAAGGTTTGAAAGTACTGCTCCAAGATTAGGAACCTAGGATAGCAAAAGACGTATGTAAGACTGTTTTAGAATGGTGCATCCCATGAAGTGACGGGGGTACTGACTCCCCTGCATAAGCAATGATTTTGCTGTTCCTGGTGTTCAAGTAGTTTACTGTAGATGTTTCAGTTAACAGAAGACCTTCCTTGTCTACATAAATATGGTGAATTTGCTTATGTAATTCTGTTTCTCAGTATAGAATTACTGAAATACTACTGGGTAACTTAGTAGGGTATCACATATTTGAAAAACGGCATTAAGGCGAGATTCTTGGGACATAGAGGGTGACCTACAGATTGCTAGGATATAGTGCGGGACTTTGTCAATGGTGATTTACATGTGGCTAAATTTCAGGGCGTTGTCCAGCCTAACCAACCTAGAGTTATGCTTGTAATGGTCACATAAAATAGTTGCATGCATTATGGGTTGTCTGCAATCATGTGACTAACATGATTCATAAAGGTAGATCATGATATGCCAACAAACACTGTAAATTGTGGATGTGGGTGCATCATACATACATAGTATTGCACAAAAGTGTGCATGCATGAGGCTTGGTGAGTTATCTGTTAGTCAGTGAAATCTGCCTTAGGTGCTGTCACAGTCGGCATTATAACAGTTCTGTGATGAAACTATTCTGCTAACATAATTATACATCTGTTCATGTTAAGGTTGTCAGGACTATGAGGCTGTAATAACAAAATACCCTGTCATCTCTGTTAAAGAACTTGGTTTCTGTGTCCCAGTTGGAGGTAATCATGCCGGTGCAGTAGTTCTGAACCCATATATAGAAGTGTTGTCATTGTAGTAGCCTATCATAGGTTCATAGATTAGTACTAGACTAACTGCCCTTTTGAGCCATTTTAAGCCTAGCCAGTTACCCCATGTGAGAATCAAACCCTGCACTTTGTGTCTTTAAGGTAAACACCTTAACCATTATGCTACCCTCCCACCCCACATTCAACTCCACTGTGTTGTTGGGATG